>NW_027526295.1:217421581-217434478 GCF_048455015.1 Haemaphysalis longicornis | reverse complement strand
CCCCCAGAGGGAAGTAGCAGGCCCAAGATCAATTTCTCAGGCCGACCTCTTCTCCTTTTCAATAAACATTTACTCTCTCTCCTCTCTCTCTCTCTCTCTCTCCTCTCTCTCTCTCCTCTCTCTCTCTCTCTCTCTCTCTCTCTCTCTCTCCTCTCTCTCTCTCTCTCTCTCTCTCTCTCTCCTCTCTCTCTCTCTCTCTCTCTCTCTCTCTCTCTCTCATGCGAATTAACCATTACACCGAAAAAGAAAAGTCAGCGACAGCCCTCCCTGTGTGATAACACTTCAACAACACAAGACGAGACGTGTCCGTTGTGTGGTATCTTGACCGTGCCGTATTTTGTGCCGCTTTTATCGCTCCGCACCTTTTCGCCGATAATACCAACTGACCCAGCTCTGAGCTTCATCCAGAAAACACAGTAAGGTTGGCGGACACGCGCGCACCTATTGCAATAAAATCCCCACAGCGACCACACATAGGTGCTCCCATGTGCGCATGCGCGAACGCAATCTGAGCAAAGCGCAGAGGCACCAAACGGGTTCGGTCCATATTGATCAGCGCAGCGCGCCGCATTCTCCATCAGGCGCGCTTTCCCGCCCGGCTAAGCAGCGTGTTTGGGAAGCCCCTCCGTCGCCCGCGGCTCTACCCGTAAAGCAGGACGCCGTACGCACCAGTTGCCTCCGGGAAGGGGACAGGACGCCCTTATAACTCGTTTGCTTGGCAAATTGTTTGTCGTTGAGTCCCGTTTCGCCACCGGCACAGCACCCTCCTTTTTCTACTCGCCCGGGCCCTGCCTGCGCGCTTACCCAATTCCCCGAAGACTAGACTCAGCAACAGCCTTCGGCCCTCTCGGCGGCTTTGTCTGGCCAGGTGACGGCTCCCTCGTACATTCTGGCTCCTCCTCGTACTTCTTCTACTACTCAGCGTCTTCACCAACAGTCCAGGCTTTTCTTTTTTTTCTTTTTTGCTCTCATTTCTGCCGCTTTTTCATCATGGCAGCTACACCGCTCCCTCTTCATTCACCCTGTGGTGAAAAAAAGAACCACTCTTCCTTCTGGCGACGACGTTATTTTGCTTCGCCAAATTGAACATTCCTTTGCGTACCTCTTCGTTTCAATTCGCGCACAGGCGGCTTTTTAGTCCTTTATACAGTAACCCCCCTCCCCCCCCCCCCCCCCTTCCAAAACCTTCCCTGGACGTATTCTGGCGGCTGGCGTGCCCCCATTAGTCAGCATCTTTCCAGCCCACGCGCCTTTATTTGCCTCTAAAAGGTCTACCTTTTTTTTCGGCTTTTTATGGGCCCAATTTCATTCCGCGAGCACGGCCGACACGAAATTGTGTTTTCTTTTTCTTTTTTTCCTCTCTCCGGTTCCTTTATACAGGAAAAAGAAAGGGCCATATTTTTTTAGCGTCGCAAGAGTAAATGTTAGTCTTTTTGGGTGCCCACACTAATATGTCGTACACAAATTAAAATACACAGTCGTGGAATATATGCTGACGGAACCTTCACCACCCCTTTCATTATTTTTTTTTTTAGGGCCTACATTACGCGCGTCTAATTTGTATAAACAAAGACCCATATCTGCTCGGCCCTTCCACCGAACTAGTGCCTCCGATCCATTTAAATTATCGTTTCCTTTATATTTCTGTCACCACCGTAACCATCACCTCGGTGGTCTTCAACGATTGTCCAGTCTCCATTTCAGACTGCTTTACTTACCGTCTCCGACTTCGTCTCTAGCTCTGTCTTCTACCCCGCTTTTATTTCCGCTCTCTGTACCTTATGAAAGCAGAGCGAGCTCGTTGCAAATTCCAACTAGGTTTAAATACGATAGCATCCACATGTATGTGTGTGGGCCCGAGTAGTTGTAGGGGGAATATGGAAGGGGCAGAGCAGGAGGGGGGTCGTGTCGCGGCGGTCCCAATGTTAGGTGATTACGCAGTTTAATTAATGCGCACAAAAGTGTCTATGGGCTTTACCGACATTAGTGCTTAACCGGTTAGTATAGCCTGCTGTAACTCTATGGAGATCTATGGGAGAGGCCTTTGCCCTGCAGTGGGCGTAGATAGGCTGATGATGATGGATGATGATGATTAACTGTATGTATACGCCCTTTAATCAGGATGCACAAAAAAGAAAGAAATGAGCACGGGCCGAAATGTATTCATAGGTTGGCATGTGTCTGAGGTATGGGAGAAATATCTTGACGCATGAAAAAAAACAGGGGGTGGGGAAAAATACCTCGCAGTCATAAAATCAAAACATGTCGACCAGTTCACCCTACGCATATTCCTTCGAATGTATTAGGAGCAGTTCTTCAAAAAAAAAAAAATACACACGATACGCAAGTGCTAATGATGGCGCCGTTCATCAGAATCCCGGTGAGTCAGACAACGAAGGAAAAGTTTGCCTTGACACTGAAGTGGATTTGTCGAAGCCATATTTGCGGCTTCTTAGTGTAGTTTATTCCATGTCCCGTGGTTTAATGCACGCCGGTTACTTTAATTTTCCTTGTGATGCGGAAAATATTAGGTTAGTCCCTCTAAGATATCATTTTAAAGCGAGTCTGTTGTTGGCGGTGTCGTCATCAAAACGTACTGCGCGAAAGCCAACTTTACACAATGGGAGGGTACATGGTGATTACGACGACGACCAGGGTGGCGATGAGGAAACAAGAAAACAACGCATCCCGCGGCCGGAATCGAACCTGGGCCCCCTGCGTCATGAAGCCGACGTCTCTTCGGTTGCGCCGTCATCACATTCGGGTAGCTGAACATTTTTTTTTTTTTTTTTTGGATTCGTCACGCGGTCCTTGGCTTTGGACTTTGGCTGAGTTGAAGTGGACTTTGGTTTTCGACTTTGGCAGTTTTGGTTTTGGGCGACGCTGATGGTCTAACGTAGACAACGGGTGTGTGTGTGGAGGGGGGGGGGGGGGGTGGAGTGCGCAGCTTCCTCGTGAGGGATTCGTTTGCTGTCATCTGAGTTTGAAATTCGACTCACAGACAGTTTGCACTTCGATCGTTAACGCTTGCAACGGCTTTGACTTAGGCACTCCGCCATTCTGTTTTTCCACGCAAGAATGCTTCGCGTTTCAACCATCATCGTCGTTCGGCGGAGGGCTTATGGTCTTTTTTTTTTTTAATTTCTAGCGAAAGCAGCGTCCTTAGGGGCAGGACAGTGACTGAGCAAGTTTTCAAAGGCGATTTGATTTAAATAAAAAAACTTTTTTTTTTCGTGGTCCCTTTATTGCAAAACATTATTTCCACAGCAGCCCACCAGACTTTTTGGCGTTAAAACCAAAATGTCGCAATACGCATGCTCCGCACGGTGGCGTGGCCGACAGATGTCGGGACAAGAGTGCCGCCTTAAGATTAAGGAGTTTTGTTGCGCTGGGTGCACATAACGCGCCTTTGGTGCATTATGCGCACCCATCGAGGCGACAGCTGTTTTTCCCTCCAAAATGTGTTTCCTTGGGTGACTTCTTCAAACTACTTACGAGATTTGTCCAGCATTTCTTAGGGCCGCATTGCAAGATTAGTGTCCTACATCGTAAGCGTCCTGCCACGACGGTGAGGTCGGGGCGCCTGCCGGTGGGACAGGTGCAACGAGGGAATGCGCGTAAAGGGCTAGAGCCGGAGAAGATGGGGCGTCAGGGCCTGAAGGTTCTTCGAGCGGAGGTGATAGGAGAGAACAAACAGCGTGCCCGAAATGGCGGCCACTAAAGCTGCAGAGCGCAGCTGCTCCGGTCCCTGTCGGGGCCCTTCCCCTAATCGAGTTCGCTTTGTTTTCCTGCGCCCTAACACGCGCGTCCGGTAAACAGTTCGGCTTTACTTGCTTCTTTTCAGTACTCTGATTCTCTATTTCCGTGTTTGTGTTGCTATTTTTCTCCCCTCTTGGTTCGTCGTTCAGCGGATTGTAATTTCGAACAAGTACGCTGGTCAAACAATGTTCTTTGCTCTGCCACAGCAACTCCCAGTAGCTTGATTTTTTTTTTTGTTGTTTTCAAACCTATAAGTGCAATCACATGTCGCCTGTCTTTCTGCCTTTGTCAGCGACCTCTTCCAACGTGCATTATTAGGAGTAATTAGGTGGTTGTCTGCAGTAAGTTCCAGGTAGCCACCCATAATCTACTCTAGGCAGAGCCTTCAAAAAGACGTCATTGTCATATGACAGTTTAATCCTTCCGCAGCGAACTGAGCGGGCAAATTCTCTCCCTCTCTCTCGCTATATGTATAAACAGGTCAAACGTTGCAAGAACAATATGATGTCTCTTCGTCAGGGCAGCAGCGGTCCTTCCTAGCACGCCTTATATGGGTATAGTTCTCCTGACGTATACCCGCACTCTCAGTCGTTATCTGAGGAGAGAGAGAGAGAGAGAGAGAGAGAGAGAGAGAGAGAGAGAGAGAGAGAGAGAGAGAGAGAGAGAGAGAGAGAGAGAGAGAGAGAGAGAGAGAGAGAGAGAGAGAGAGAGAGAGACTTTATTTTGAAGCCTGTGTCCAAAGCACAGCTCGGCTTCTTGGTTAGGTTTCAGTGACTATAGTCCTGGCTGTCTATAGTCCTGGCGTGTTTTTAACGTGGTGCACCAGCGTGGTCCAATAGAGCTCTTCAAGCTCCTTAGGGGGTGTGACCCATGCCTCCCAGCAAGTAGGGCGCTTTGTGGCAGGAATTGGTTGCAGGGAAGATCTCAGGGTGCTTTGTATGTTTGGGCATGTCCAGAGGGTGTGTTCATTGTTGGGCTATTGGTCGCAGTGTGAGCATTTTGGTGTGCCTGGAAGCCCGTCTATGTAGTGTTGTATGTGTTGTGTTGGTAGCGTGCCCGTTTGTGCACGCCGAATGAGAACAGCGCAGGGCAGGGCGGTCGAATTTTCGGGGGTAGGGGAGGGTGGTTTTCTGATCTCTGACGTCCGTAAATACTTTCTACGAGTCTGATGCATTTCTCGGCGGTGCTCTTTTGGGTCATAGAAGCGAGGCCAGGGACCTATTCATATTTAAACTCGGCGTGGTTTCGACACTAAACCCACTTGCACCTAGTTTGAAATCTTCTGAAACAGCGGTACTGTGGGTTGTCTTTAAGAATATCTCGTTTAGCTTCGGCTTCTTTCTTGATCGTAATGTTAGCCGTCTTAGCGACTAACTGTCCCATAATTTGTTTCCGGATAGTTCCAGTAAAGCAAGTGCTACAGAAGTTCTCTGTAACCACGCTTTCTCCGTATTTGACGTGTACTGACAGCAGCAAGTAATTCTATAACGTTGGCAGCTTCACTGTGAACCAAATAATCAAGACAAGTAAATGAAACTCGACCCAGCGGTAGAGTCGTCTTAGCGGCTAATTGTCATATAAGTTGTTTCGGAATATATTTGATAACGCAAGAGTTGGACTCGTTTTCTGTAATTGTACTCCCTTCATAAATGACCATACCAAGCTTACACCTAATTTTTAAAGTAGGCTTCACCCATAAACACAAAATTCCTGCTGTGAAGACACGTTTTCAGGGGCAGTATAGCCGTCTTGTGTTAAAATATGAAGGACCTAGGACATTCTTTTATTTTTTATAAATTTTTTCTATACTGGTAACCGGCTTTTCCGCGGCGGAGAAACCTGCTACACAGAGAGCGTGCCACGATACCAGCAGACTGTCGTCAAGGCCACGTCTGGAGTAGATCCGCTGTTAAAACTCTGTGTGGTTAAGTTTAGCACAATGACGTCCACTTCGGTAGGCAGCATGAACTGAAACATGGGTGTCATGGCTGCACGTTCAATTTAAACACGTCAATACTGCGCCACCTAAGCAGAATCAATCCCGTCCACCAGTACCACGCATACCCAAGTTAAGCAAGCATTTTTCGCCTTTCACTAATTACTCTGGCCCCAAAGTTTCAAGAAACTCCTGGCAGGTTTTCTAACAGGGATTTTGAGTCACCGACGTAGTGCATAAATGGTTGACTCGCAGGTGGTTATCTCTAGTTCACTGGTCATCTAAGATCAACTTGCACCATCTTACTCCGGTTTCTGGTAAAATGCCTCGGCTTCAGTCAGAGCAGATTGTGTTGAGCCGGCCTACTTCGGATCGCTCGCCGCTGCGAAAGATTCTGTTCCATTTCGGCTGATTTGATTGCTGCTCCAAATCGGCCAGTGGAATTACCCGTACGTCGCGCCAAACGAGTTAACAAAGCAAATGACTCATCCCCTTTGCCTGTCGTAACCTGCAGGTCGAACGTTTAACAACGAATCGCGCCTACAAACTCCGATGACCGTCAAGTTATAGAAGTGCACAGAGTATGAAACCCCAAAGCAGTCTAATGACTTCCAAAGTTCGCTAACGAGTACTGCACGCGCCGTAATGTCAGTCGATAATGAGAGCCTGTTTCGAAGACGCATTCTTGCCGCAGAAAGATATTCCCCTACATCGGCGTCTAACGACGGCAGGCTTAATAGGACGTTGCCCTTGAGAGAAGGGCGAAGGAGAGCGAACGCAGAGAATCCCACTCTTCACACCGAATACGTGTGAGGAAAGGAGAATCTCTGCGAGCACCAACACCGTCCGGCTCTCCATAGCGCACCGTTGATCTACGACCAAGCCCGACGTGGCAGTGGGATTCGTCGAGGATTTAGTGGCCAGCGGCCCGCCAAGCACCGCGCTTCGTGGCAAATCTCGGCTCGAAGGCGGCAGCGTCGTGACTACCAAGGAAGTCGCGGGAAGCTTAAATCACAGGAGGCCAAATATGAAGGAGTGTCGCCAATCCGGCAAAGGGCGGATGAGGCGCGTGAAATGTTCGAAAAGTTTTCGAGCGGAATGAAAGCATTCCGCTAGAGTGAATAATGTAACATAAGGACCACTTACCGGGTACACCATATATAAAGCAAACGTGTGCGATCTGGATACGGCTTGCGTACATGTGTACGGTCTTTGTCGAAAGTGTCTAGGCCACGCCAAAAATTGCTGGGCCACGGAGAATTCATAGTAGAAGCTTCACTGTCGAGTCCTGCGGAAATATTTCGCAGTAAAAAAAGATAATCCTTTCGCCAGCTTCATGGCATAGTTTTCTGTCACCACCGACAGCAACGACTTCTGCTTTGAGCGGCCAGTTGCGCATCGTTCACAGGAGAAGCGGCGTCCGCCAGTGGCCGGGTCGCACACCGGCCAACAGATCTTCACGTTACCTCTCTCTCTCTCTGGCTGTACCTTTCTCTTTACTCTTTCTTCGCGCTTCGCCTGTCTCTCTGAGCCCAACCCAAGCAGCCATGGAATCTGCCTGCTCCGGAAGTAATAGTCATCCAGGATACCTGAGAGGCTAAACCAGATAGGTTTAACCATGCTGGGAAGGCTTTTTAGTACACAACCAGCACTCCCTCGCCAGGAAAAGACCTGATCACCCTGGTGTAGCAATTGACCGACACCTCCTATGACTTGCAAAAGCAAACTTCGGCCCTTAGTCCCCAGCAGCTGTAGAGCGCCCGACCAAGGCGGCGGTCAGGCCAGCGCTACAGCAGAGGGTGCTAACAATCTCTGGGTCCGGATAATCCGCCTTTGGAACTTGGCCCTGGCAACGTTCAACGTACGAACCTTGTCTAGCGGGGGTAAGCTTAGCGGTACTACTAAAGGAGCTCTCCGACATTAAATGGGATATCAGAGTTAAGCGAAGTTAGAAGAACAGGAGAGAGCTTCGTGGAGCTGACTAACGAGCATATTAAGTGCGAATGCACTTTATAAGCGACCCCAAACCTTCCACCGCCGGCGGCGGCGGCGGCGGCGGCGGCGTCCGCAGTCCTCCTCTCCCTAGCAACGGCGTGGAGCGGAGAGGAGCGTCGGTAGCAACGGCGCAGTGACGTCACTCACCACGTGACGACACGCCCCTCACCACTCCTCGCGGCGCGACGGCGTGCGCGCGCGCGTCCCTCTCCCTTCCCCGCGCCGTGACGTCACACACTCCACCCCTCTCCCCGGCAGCTGCCGTGCGCCGCTGCGTGTCACTTTCCCTCCCCGCGCCGTGACGTCACGCACCCGCACCTCCTCTCCCCTCGCTCGGCTGCAGCTGCCGTGCGCCGCTGCGCGCGTCCCTCTCCCCTTGCGCTCGCCTCCTCTCTCAGCCACCTGGCTCGGTGCGCTCGGCGCGGCGTGCCCCCCTATATATGCAGCGATAAACTGCCAGACCTCCGTGGGTCGGCTCGCGCGCGCTCTCTCGCTAGTCTCCTGGCTCGCTCTGCTCCAGTTTAGACCGTTCGCTGGCTGGGCGCCTCTCAAGGCGATGTCAGAATTACTACGCCGTGCACTCTCGGCGCAATAAATGCATTCGCACTTCCTCACGATTCCCTTCGGGGAGGTGGGGGCAATTTTTTTGTGCTACAGAGGACTCGGTTGATTGTAGGGTTTAACGCGCCGACGCAACGCAGGCGATGAGGCACGCCGTAGTGGAGGGCTCCGGATTAATTTTGACCACCTGGGGATCTTTAACGTGCGCCGAAACCACGTACATACAGCCGTTTTTGCTTTTCGTCTCCATCAGAAAGACGGCCGCCGCGGCCGGGAATCGGACCCGCGTCCTCTTGCTTAGTAGCACAACGCCTTAGCCACTGAGCCACCGCGGCGGGTTAAAGAGGACTCCAAGAGAAGAAAGAACACGGTGTATGATTCTTAATTTGTAGAGAGCTAGCGGGGACCATCGAAAAATTCTTCAGCATTAAAGAAAAAGTCGCAGCCGCTGTGATCAAGCTAAACACAGGATACAGGTTAAGGATAGTACAGCCCTATGCGCCAACAACTAACTACGATGACGAAGCCGTAGACATTTTCTACGAGGACGTGGAATCAGCAATGAAGAAGGGAAGAACACAGGTCACGATTGTCATGGAAGACTTTAACGCAAAAGTCGGTAAGAAGCAAATCGCAGAAATGTCAGTGGGAAACTTTGGAATAGACAATCGCTGCAGTCGAGGGGATACACGGGTGGGATTTGCAGAGAGAAATGACCTGCGTTTGATGAACACCCTCTTCTAAAAACGAAGTAATAGGAAATGGACAGGGAGAAGCCCTGATGGTACCACAAAAAACGAAATTGACTTAATTTCAAGTGACAACCCAGGTATCGTGCAGGATGTACAGGTGCTAAGTAAGATGCGTAGCAGCGATCATAGGATGGTTAGATGCAAGCTAATGCTGAATCTCAAAAGAGAAAAAGGAAACTAGTGAAAAGTAAGAAACCCCGCATGTAGTCAGTCAGAACAGGACGGAGGCGTTTAAAATAATTATTCGAAACAAATTAGCGCTACTAAACGAGGAGAACGAGGATAGTGTATAAATGCTGAATGACAACCTGACAACGGCAATTACAGAATCTGCAGCAGCTGTAGGAGAAGCAACATATACAAAACAAAGGCAAAAACTAAGAAAACTAAGGAACTAATTGCGAAACGTAAGAGCAATAGTTTCGTATACGTTGGGTGAAGTTGACTTAGCACAGCTGTCTAAATTTATTAACAGAAGTAGAATAAACGACAATCGCGCACGTAACATGGCAGTGATCGAGGAAAGGTGGCAAATAAGAGGAAGTTTGAAAGCAACTAAGAGGAAGCAGCCATCGGCAAAGACAGAATGTACGCACTCAGAAACGAGAAGGGTAACATTAAGCGCAACATTAACGGGATAATAAAGGCAGCAGAACGATTCTACACCAGACTGTATGACGGCGACGTTAGGCCATGGAAAACTACTGAGAGTACAAGCTTAACTTGCGATGTCCCACTAGTTACTAAAGCGGAAGTAGGAAAGGCTCTCAAGGGCATTAAAAGAGGAACCGCTGCATGTGACGACGGTATAACAGTGGATCTTTTTCAGGAGGGAGGAGATATAGCACTGGAAAAGCTTGCTGCACTATTTTCGGAATGCTTAGGAACCCAAAAGTGGCCTTAGCCTGAAAAAATGCCAAGATGATTCTGATTTATAAAAAAGGACATACCAAGGACCTTAAGAATTATAGGTACATTAGCCTACTCTCAGTTTTTTTTTTTTACAAACTAGTTATAGTTAGCCGCATAGGTGACAGCCTGGATTCCCAACAACCCTGAGAGCAGGCTGGGTTTAGGAAAGGGTACTCAGCCATGGATCGCATCCATGTTGTCAATCAAGTAATAAAAAAATTCTCAGAATAAACTAAACCCCTTTACATGGCATTTATAAACTATGAGAAATCGTTTGACTCAGTACACACTGCAGCCCTGCTAAAAGCATTGAAAGACCAGGGAATAGAATAAACCTATATAAGACTACTGGACGACATAATAAGGGATGTACGGGAAGGATAACACTTCACAAGCAAAGCGATAGATTCCCAATCCGAAAGGGCGTAAGACAGGCAAACGCCATCTTGCCAAACCTGTCCACAGCATGTCTGGAGGGGGAATTCAGAAAGCTTTGCTGGGAAAACACAGGGTTAAGTATAAACGGAAAATACTTCAGACATCTGATATTTGCAAACGACATAGTCTCGCTCAGTGAGACTGCAGAACACCTGCAAAAACTGCTTGAGGAACTACAATCAAAAAGCAGGGCCGTGGGGCCAACAGTATGAATAAATCTAAAGTAATGAGGAATAAGCATGCCGAAAGCGCCCTCTTCAGCCTAGGAAACGAAATGCTAGAAGAGGTAAAAGAATATAACTACCTCGGACAGATGGTTAGTGCTGACCCCAACCATGAAAGTGAAATGCGGCGCAGAATAGGTGTGGGTTGGGGAGCACTCGGCAAGCACTTGCAAATAAGGAAAAGTAGCTACCTCTATCACTCAAACGAAAAATATACAAGCAGTGCATACCGACCGTGATGACATACGGAGCTGGACCTTGGCGCCTTACTAAACAACTGGAAAATAAACTTAGATCGGCCCAACGGGCCATGAAGTGAATAATGATAGGAGTAACACTTTGGGACAGGAAACGAGCTTCCTCTATCAGGGAACAAACTAGAGTAGAAGAAATTAGTTCAAATAAAGAAAAAGAAATTGACTTGGGCTGGCCATGTAGTGAGACGAATCGACAATCGGTGGACAATTAGGGTAATGGAGTGGATACCAGGAGATAGGTCTAGAAGAAGGGGAAGGCCACTAAAACGATGGAGGGATGAAATAGATGAATTCAGTGGCCAACAGTAGAGTCGAGCGGCACAGGACTGGAGCGGTTGAAATTCATTGGGAGAGGCCTTCGCCTTGCAGTGGACCGAAGTAGGCTCTTGTTGTTGCTGTTATTGTTGTTGTTGTTGATGATGATGGTGGTGGTGGTGGTGGTGGTGGTGGTGGTGGTGGTGGTGGTGAAATTAGTACACAGGGGATATTTACAGTGTTCCTTCATTAAAAAATTCCTGGATGCTTGGTTTTTCGATAGAAAATGATACTCTACATCTACTGCAGGACAACGCGTACCGCCTGCTGTTGCCCGCGCCACCTCCGGGTGGCATATGAGAAATCACGCGGCAACAGCAAAGGTTCCACTAGCTAGGTTTCACGTTCTGCTTGGAACGCGGTTCTATAAACCTTGAAGTCGTCGTCGGCGGCGGTGGTGGTGGTGGTGGTGGTGGTGGCGTGTTCTTGAAAAAAACTGCACGTCAGTTGCTTGTATAGATCAGAGTTCTCTAAGAACCGGCCTCATTTGAGGGCACATAGATTGAGGAAAGTCCGAAAAGCCCGGTGGTCTTGATAAAAAATGCGTGCATTCAGCACCGCAGGCAGCTGGGACATCAGCCGCAAGATGACATGGGCGGCATCGTTTATTGGTCCAACGGGCGCAAGGTACAAAATAAAGACAGTTTTCTAAATTACGATGCAACATATTCCTGAGTTTATTGGCCCAATGAAACTTGGTAGGGCCATGTATTATTCCTATAGGACTAATACATGATCCTACAAAGTTATATGGTAAGACAAGCACGTTGTAACGTCAGTTAGCGAGTCCACATTACGAGTCATTTTACAGCCGTTTTTTGTGTTGCCCCAGAACGTTTCCAAAAGCGTCGTTATATCACTTCCGTCGGTTTAAAACTGCGGTGGGTACTTTGCGCATGGCGACGCATAAGTTGAAAGGGTGCGCGGTTATGCAGTCTTTCCACCTGCCAAACCTGTGTATACTACTTTAGGGTACATTAAACCCTCTCCATAATAAACCGCTTTATTTTAAATCTCGGTTTATTCCAAGCGTGCCATCATCCTCAATGCGGTGTATAAAGAAGAAATCGTATCCGCTTCTAGCAAAGCATCGCTTATTACGACGCCAGTTTTTTTGTCACTAGAACTTCGCTCTAACATCGGTTCTCTGTAGGTTAACAAGAGTCCGGGCACTAGAAAAACGTATACAATAGACTCCGGTTAATATGAACTCAGTTAGGACGAACTCCGTAGTTAAGACGAACAACACTTTTGCGCTCTTGTAACGTCCACAATGCACAAAAAAATGTCGCTTAAGACGAATTTCTGATAATACGAACAAATTTTCACGGTCCCTTCGAGTTCGTCTGTACGGGAGCCTATTGTGGTTGAGCGCGAAGACCGTGTAGTTCTTCCATGGTACCACCTATTCGGAAATGTGCCCATCGGATTAGAATAGCGAAGACACACGCACTCTCGCCCTAAGATTAGCGCCCGACAATGTCCCGCATTCTGGATCAGTGCTGAAAGGAACACGGACACAGTCGAGAAGGGCTATACAGCAGCGCTTGTATCGTCTGCGTTCGTGTCTGTTTTAGCGCTAACCCACAATGCAGTCTTACAACCAGCTCAGGTGGCCACATAGTATCAAAGTTGCGTCATAGTATCACATGCACCAACTTGTTAACATCGAAGCTGTTTTAAATGCAGAGCATTTCATTAACTCACGATGTCACCCGCGTTGACGTCCGTAGTCGTAGTCCACACCC
>NW_027526295.1:217336581-217416581 GCF_048455015.1 Haemaphysalis longicornis | reverse complement strand
CTCCAGAATCAATGATCGCATACGGCACCACCTCCCCCGCTTTTTATTTTCTTCCTCTTCTTTATTTGTATAATTCCCTCTTTCTGGCGGGAAAAGGGAGGCGATTAGCATACTCCGATGCGTTAACGAATAAAAAAATAACCAAACGCAAGACGACGTCGGGCAGCTTACATTTTCTTAAGGCTTCTCTCGAAAATCAGATTACCACCACGCGAAGAGTCCCTCGGTGCTTATTTATGCACATCATAGTCTCCCTTGCATTCTCTCCTTCGGAGCAATGCGCGCGGCCCGATTTCTCGAGCTTCTTACACGCGCGCAGCGTAGCCCCGCTAGGGGAACAAATAAGAACGCACCGATCAGCGGGGATGTTTCCAAGACGATGTGTTTTGCCAGCTCTGAATCGATTTGGGCAGCGCACTAACACCCACGGAGCGCGCGTGTGGTTTTGCAATTCGTCTGCATTCAAATGGAATTGCCGCCGCCGCGACCCGCAGACTTAAGAGGGCCCATGAACAGCAGAAAATACAGCTTCGTTTAATTTGTAAGAACTAACCTTTTCTGGTGTAATCAACTCAATTTTAGTCCCACAAGACGTTGTTTCTTTTTCAGCCAAAAAAAATGAATATGAGAAATATTTTACCGATCTCAAACTGCACATTACGTTACGCCAGCAGCAACGCAATATCGGAAGCAATAAAAACAGAGTTAGAAGCGTGTGAACTGCACGTTAGCACTCCGGTAATACGACCGAATGAAATTAGGGGCCCAGCTAAATCCACAGGCAGGTTTATTTGCAGGGCATCAAATCGAATAGACCAGCACCTATGACGCCATAAGAAGCCGTAGAAAAAGTGCTGGGAGTCGCCTTTGTTTCCTTTGTCGTCCCTAATATCTAGTTCAGTGGCTGAAAGTTTCTCTCAAAACTGCATCCTTTTTAAAGCGAATCTTTAGTGTTCTCACTGATGGCCTCTGTAACGCAAAAATGCCCGGCAGGAATGCCAACTTTCTCTTCGAATGATGATGAATGATCATGCATGGTGAACTGCAATAATAGAAGAAGAAACGCTTTCCGTGGCTGGAATCGAACCTAAGTCCATAGTGTTATGAAGCCAGCATCTATCCGATTGCCCCATTTCGACATTTTTTTTTTTCTTTAATGCATGAAATTTTTAGAAAACTCAGACAAGACAATTAACACACAACACAAACACTAACAGACAGTAAAGAGTAAGGACGTCAGTGTAACGAAGATCGGCACCATTTCAAAACTCAGTCAAGCAAACACACGCATCCAAAAGAGGCAGCCACTCCGGCGGATCACTCAGTGCAGTATACACGCTCCGAACCAACCCGAAAAATGCGCTTGGTCGGCCTAGGGTGTTCCGCATGCCGATTAGTCATGCGACACTTTCACAAGCTAAACAATCCTAGGAGAACGAAAATGCCATATGGCACCCGATTAACCTCTTCAAATGGCAAGAAGCGAATGGTATACGGGGTGATGTCAATGTCCTTTTTCAGTGTTCGTTGAAAAACGCCCCAGAAAAACACCGCGTCACGGCAGGCACAGCACAAAACAGTGGTCAATAGAATCTGGTTGATTGCACAAGCGGCAATTGTCTGACCAAGGGATCGACATTCCTTGGTCGAAGCGGCTTGGAAAACTCGTACGACGACCAAAAAAGCCGTCACGAGAAAGCTTCGAGTTCAACCATCGTCGTTGTTTGACGGAGGGTTGCATGATTTTGTTGGGTCGATGCAGATTTTAGCACGAACCAAGCTTCGCCAGTCCCGTAATTCTGTAACACTTGCTTTGACACAAGAACAATGCACAGTTACTAAACTTACCTCCCTAAGCCTAACAAAATGTTTATTCAACAACCCATGGAGGTTCACAAAGTTTGTGCTCATTGCAATTAAAAAGATATTTCACGCGTGCTTTCATCCCATGGCGCAAAGCCGGCCGCCAGGTGGATTAGTATGTCGTATAACGGCATTACGTAAGCTAAAATAACAATTTCTGGGAAGCGCCTGACTTTTATATCGCAAAATGCATTTTAAGGAAACAAAACCCAAATTCATGTCACCGGGCGTAGTGGTGGCAGATCTCTGTGGAGCGCAGGCGGGATCGCTTGCGCATCCCGTACTGATGAACCTCATGTACCCGGCGGAACACGATACGCTCTGTCCGTTTTGCAAAAGAGAGAGGGGCACCCTGCCACACATCTTGACAGAGTGTACAGAACTCAAGACCCCCCCTCCTTCCCTTCCCCACAACACCCCCAATCCCCAACCCCTTGAGCGATGGGAGACCTTGTTGACCAGCCCCGCTCTGCCGACTCAGCTCGCACTGACAGACAGGGGCCAGGAGCTGCTGGGAACATATGGGTCCCGTAACTAGGGAACCACCCCGTCTGGTGCCAGCGCGCACCACCGATTTCTTGGGCTCAGTAAAAGTTGATTCCTCCTCCTCTGTGGTAGCAATTAGCCACACCGCCCGTGAGAAAAGCTATGCAAGTGAGAGTTCATTTTGGGTAAAAAGCGCCGGCCTTCCCACTAACAAGTATTTATTATGCACCCGAAACCGCCATATGCCCCAGGCCTTAAACTCCGCCTGCATTTTGATTTCGTCTTTTTTTTTCTATTTTACAGATTTACGCACTTTACAAAAGAAAGTGAAGGAAGCCCACACTAACGCGTAAAACTTGAACGTAGCGAAGCTGTACGCTACCTTCACGACCATCATGACGATCACGACCATCAAATCCTCGATTGCAGCCGATTTGCTTCTTCTGCATTGCCGCAACGACCTTTACTCTATCAGTGTTGATATAAGTGTGAGCTTAATCATTGGACATCCCCTTGGAGGGACGTACGCTATGACGCGTCTTTCGCCTTCCGAGCAAGTGTTGCCACGATTACGGTGAACGCTGGAGTTGTTTTTGTTTTTGTTTTTTTTGTTTTTTGTCAATCTTGGCCAATCTCCCGAAGTGAAAATACTCGGCTTGACAAACGTGCGCAGCGACTCTGGGCGGTCGTCGTGAGCCACGCACACACAAGTGCTAGGCATTTCATTAGTTTTGTTAACTGCCGGGCGGTGGCCGCGACGACCGCGCTCACGTGCGCACGCTCACAATTTCTTGGCACTTTTAACTGCAGACACAAAAAAATACGATTTTCTAAACAGCTTAGCTGTTTAAAAAGCAATCGGGCATCAGGCGCCGAAGCTGTATGCTTGTGCAGTAAGACCTGCCGTAAGGAGTTACATCGATGAGTTGAACGATGAGAACATTTGTTGCGCCAAGCGTACAATCCATGAGCGAACCTTCAGGACCGCATAAGCCGATACTCGACGAGGAAGGGCACTGTAGTCTCGCTCCCCAGGAGGGACAATAGTCCCCACCAGGGGCAATTGTCCCCAACGGACAATTCTACCCTGCTGCCTACTCAGCCGGTATTGCCTCCCGATAAGGAGCAGTAGCAGTAGCAATGCCTTCTTCTTTCCCTCCTCGACGTTAGTTATAAGAGGGCAGTGACGACGGTAACGATCGAAATACCATGAAATGCGTTTGAATGTACCTTTTTTTTTTTTCTGGAGCCAAGCGCAGCGAAAGGTCGCCAATCTCTTATCTGTTATTATTCTGTGATGACCTAAATCTTAAGACCAAGAACAGGAACAGGTTGTGATGCATTCGGGAAGGAGCACAATATAATGAATATCGCAATTGTGTCCCCGTCTGTCTGGAGAGGAAGGACTGCAACCAATGCATGGTTACACCGCTCAAAAACTTTCCGCCCTGTAACGAAGCACCTTGAAGCAAAAACAAAAGATAGCCCGAGACGCGTAGCAAAGAAAGAGCTTGATACCAACGCAATGAGAACTTCACGAGCTGGAGAGCAAAACTAGACTGGACGACGTCCTGGCTGAATTGTTGCTGTTGTAGTACCGTTATTAAAGAAAGGGGGGGGGGCACAGGCCGAGTGGGTGAAGGTGGTCGGAGGGGGCAGTGGTCCATCAATTGTAAACTGTTCGGTCATTGTATAAAGCGGGGGGCATTATCGATCTCTATTACTCTGCTCAACTCAAAGCAAAAGGAAAAAAAACTGCACAGTTTGGCAGGCTTGCAATGCGAAGGACGGACAGAAAATGGACGACACGAGTGAATATGTTTCCACCAGTTGGTCGTGGTTTCCACACAGAGGTGGGGAGTTAAGCAGTCGGAAGGAGAACAGTAGTGATGATGTAGAAAAATTCGTCCACAAATAACGCATTCGAACGGCGCAGGATCTATGAGCGCGTGGAGGTCTGCGGGAGAGAACGCAGTCTTCCAGCGGGCTTCCAACGGATGGAAATGAATGTGCTAATGATGATGACGATGATGATGACGGTGACGACGACTTTGAACTTGCCGCGTCTCTAACTTGTGGTATCCTGGTATTCGCTCTCAAGCGTGCTCACGCAATTTTTTCTCTGTCAATTCACCCTTCCTTCTTGCTTTTTATTATCTGCGGTTTTTCCTTCCACCCTTTGCCACGACTTCCATACGGCAATCGATTTAGAGAGGAAGATTTTTTTTGTGTACCTTGCATTGTGCCGTGGAGTTATTTCCTTCAATTTTAAGGTTATCTTAGAAGGAAAGGTAATGTTCCTTCAATTCAACAGTGCCTCCCAAGCGCAGCGTTTAATGTCTGTTCCGTTTGCTCTACTTTTGAACGCAAAACATCTAGCGCCCCCTCCACCTCCAGTTTTTCTCTTGATTGCACTACCCCCGCCCCACATCCTCCTCTCCGCCCTGTAGTATTGGAGCCACTCACGCCAGTGAAAGATGGGAACAATATATCGTTACTTTCGTTACCATCATATCTGCATTCCCAAGGCCAGTGACTAAAAAAAAGGTCCACCTCTAACGCGAAACATGGGGAGGGGCGAAGCATGCAGTGTATAAGTGTATTCAAAGATTATAAGCCTCTGTCTTGCCACACGGCGCGCGTTTATTGGGCGTCAGAGAAGCGCCGGTGGGAGGAGCAATCGCGTGTTTGCTGAGGCGGTGGCGCCCTCTCTTGTGTTGAACCGGATTTATGGAATTTCCATGCACCATCTGCCCCAGTTTGGGGTAGTGGCAGAGGTCAACGGGAACGCAGGGCAATGCCCGCGCCTCGCCCTGGGAGCTCGTAATCGGGGATAAACGAGGCCTCGGCACAAGGTAAGCATGCCTTTTCTTGCTTCGACCGACCACCCGACCTGATCAGGCCTAGCGTCGAGAGCAGGTGGGTACTTGAGTGCAACACAAATAATAATCCGTCTACAAACAGCTCCTGCTTGCGCTTGGCGATTGTTTAAGCGGACAGGGAGCGCTGCACAAATCTTTCAATTATGTTAGTTTATTTTGAACCGGTTTTATCGATTATACATTTTTCTTTTAGTATGCGCAACGTTCTAGCGCGAGGCGTTGGAAAACGAGTGTCCGGGTGTTTTAGCACCGTGACTACAGGAGACGACAGCGACAGGAGACGCCGACAGCCCGAGCCCCTAAGGTGCTTCGCCCCTGAGAAAAGCAAGAATGAATACAAGGGAAGCCTGCTTTTGTTCAATACCCCCAAAACAGAAAAACATGAAATAAGATACTGGGCGTGCATTCGAACACCGATACGAGCCGCGTTCGCCGACAGAGCGGCTGGACGGGGACCAAGAACAAGGGGCTCACCGCTACTGCGACCCCAGCGACAGCCATTGTGCATTGTCTACGTGCTGGAAGCGGACGCGTGCTCGGTGACGTCGACAGGTCCCACGTGCCCGCCCCAAGGAACAACAAACAACGTCCGCGTCACGGAGACCTCGCTGTCGAAGTGCGTTCGACGTATTCCAGCGCCGGGACAGCTCGCAAGCACTGCAAAGCTCGGAGTGAAAGCTATGGCTCATAAAGTAAAACGAATTCTATCAGCTCTATGTCCACTGTGCAGTAAATGATGGTTATGACGTAGAAGTTTGAAACAGGTACAGTGCCCAGTATTAGCTGCGCCTCTCCAGCTAATCGCGGTTCTTTCAAGAATGATTACTCTGTATTTATTCAGCCTGGCGCAGCGGTATCGCACAGCTAATATTAAGGGCGACTGCTTCCTGTGTGCATAGTTTGGAGATAAGAGCGCTGCTTTACTTGGTCCCAGAGCCATCGAAACTATCCCTTTAGAATGTGCGGGCAGTAACTTTGAACTACGAATTACACAAGAAGTTTTTATATTTCTCCAAAACCTCTAGAAGCTGTTTGTATTCAAATCAACCCCTCGCTCTGCGCGAAATATCACGTTTCTGTTGTGGCTTTACTAGGTTCATGAGCGGTTGGGTTTTTGAACAGGCAAAAGATTGGGGGGGATTGCAAATGCATCCGACGTGCGAGAAATGTTTTAAGATTTCCAGCCTGGGGAACACTTTAATCTGAGCCCAAAACCATGGTCAACGTGATTCAGTCAGCCATCGTCACATATAATCACGTTTGATTACACCTCACCATGAGGGAAACATGATTCAGTTGGATGTGGGGTCGTTAGGATCCACGTTGCATAAAGACTGTGTTATTTGAAGTTACGTTCAAAATTGATTGATTGATTGATTGTAGGGTTTAACGCGTCGACGCAACGCAGGCGATGAGGCGCGCCGTAGTGGAGGGCTCCGGATTAATTTTGACCACCTTGGGATCTTTAACGTGCGCCGAAATCTCGTACACACGGGCGTTTTTGCTTTTCGCCTCCATCAGAAATGCGGCCGCCGCGGCCGGGAATCGAACCCGCGACCTCGAACTCACGCTCAAAATTGCTGAACAGAGGTATCACTCGTACGTTTCATCACTGACCACTTCAATTTGGTTCATCCCGCTTATTTTGTTATGATTCAAACGGCGTTTTTATCCCTCGCTCTCACTGCCTTTCCCGCGGGAGGTCCCCACACATTAGTCACAATTTAACCAATCTTCTATGCTACCGTCGCTTTTCTCTCTTGTCCTGTTTCTAGGGTAATAACTGCATACGGGCACTACTACGCTACTACTGCTACTACTTCACCGCATACAGCGCCGTCATTTGTGTTTTCGTGCTCGCTGTGCCTGAAATGAATTCGTAACCCACCCGATTCGCAACTATAGTTACAAAACATTTCCACTCAGGGCGGTGTCAGTGTGCGTGCGGCATTCTGTTTAAGGAGAAACGTATTTTTGAACGCTTCTTCCAACATAGGCAAATACGTTCATGCAAGTCCAAAACGAAAATGAAACTGTCTGCAAAATCGAATCCGTAGTAACTTCCGCAATCCATCTAGCGCCAATTCGAATCCAGAACTACCCATCACGCCCATTGCGGCGGACGATCGCAGCGCCAGATTCCTCTCTAGTTGTTAGCAAGGCTAAAACTCTAGTTGTTATTGTATGAAACTCATGGTCGGCGGAGCTCGGCCCGGCGAGTTACGTGATGTGTGGCCAAAGATACGGCGCAGCTGCGGTCAAACAAAGGTCAAATTTACTGCGACGGCGAAACCGTTCGACCAAATCAGTAAAGCTTTGCTTTAAAATGCGTCTCGGTGCCTTCGGAAATTGGCACGAATGCGTGACGGTGTGAAGCTGTCAGGATGACTCAGATATGAAGCGCCGTTGGGGAAGTGCACGTCACGCGTTCAGCAGCCACTGATTCGCCTTTTTTTTTTTTTTTTCATATGCGAAGTGTGTCTTGCTGGACCTCGACAGAATTTTTAGGCTCCGACTTTTTCGGTGTCGCTTTTTTTAAAGCCGTTTTCAGCTACCCATGGGACCTTATACCGTCCTGTTTTTTTTTTTCAAAGATCAATTCTGCCACAACAAAAAACGTGCACACAAAGTATACATAGGCAGCTCCTTCACAAATTATAGCAGAGTAGCACAGCTCATGCACGTCGACACTGTTTAGCGAAAAAAGACATTAGGCATACAATAACGTTCTTTTAATTTAAAATAGAGGTTGTATTGATATCAACGAAAAAAAATCATTTATGGAATGCATCGCGAAGGCCGAAGTAAAAACACACGGAAAACACATAAAAACAGTTTATCAAACACGATTCAAAATCTCCTAGAAACAAGGCCCCACCGTATGATGTACGACAGCTGCACAAGGCCCCGTGTACCCAATGCCAAAAAACAGCTCAGTTTACGCGTGTTCCCGCAGGGAGTAGCACAAAACGGAAACACAGGCAAACACCCCCACGTGCCTGTGGGTGCTTCGAACGTGTTTGTAAAAAACGGACGTATAATGCAGGCATTTTTACGCCGCTCTTCAGTGCCGCGCAGTTTCGTTGTTATCGCCGTACAAAACCGCCTCCACGCCGGCACGCACGCACGCGAAAAATTCCAGTTTTTTTTTATTATTTACGACGCCATAAAATCAGTAGTATGTATTATTCCGTACCGCTGCCGTGCGTCACACTCTACACATCAACAAAAAGAGTACAGACAAATGTATAAATAACGAAGATATAAACCTCGTCGTGCACAGAGAATTGAAATAACGAAGAAACATGAAAATAGAAATTGAAGAATGACAGTCCCAGATGGCACAGGCACCAACTCGCGATTGTGCGGCGCTCACTGCCGAAAGCAGCACGGCCTTCGCATACGCGAGCCCAAAACAAGGTCGCCCGGACACTACTATAGGCGCAGGCACGCGATTGCATAAATAGCGGCGACGCCTCGCGAAGAAGCGGTGCGCTCACCTATTTTTCTCCTCAAGCTCTCCCGTATATAATACACCGTGGCCGAGAACTGCGGCGCTTGGTTTTTTTTCGGCAGTGGAAGGGGGCGGAGTAAGAAATGGCCCCGCATGATTTATTTTGCCTATTGCGTTTCGATTTCGCGGAGATGGTACAAAGGGACGCGGCGAAGCCCGCACCCGCTCTTTACGCCTGCGCGCGCGAACGCGCTCGCACGCTGAGTTGACGAAAAGAAAAGGATACCGCGCCCATTCGGCGAATCGTGGCCGAAAGGGAGAAGAAGAAGGAGAAGGGACAACTGGAAATGGAATTTCAGACGTTCAACGGGAGAAGGAGAGAAGAGCGCTACACGCGCTGCTTTCTCTCCTCAATCGGTTCTCGCCCGATCACTTGCCGGAGCGACATGGACACGCTATCGACGCACGTGAGGATGCGGCCAACTGAAGTGAAATGCCGTACTCTCTCCACTGCTTAGCAAGTCCAGAACTGCGTTGCATTTAGTGTTATCGTGGATCGTTTTTAAAGCGAAGCTTTCTGTGCCACACTGATGGCGTCGTCCGTCCGAGTTAAACGCACTGCAGCAAAACCAACTTTGCACAATCGGCTTCACAAAAAGATGGTGGTGATAAACGAAGGCACATCAGGCACCTCAAGAAAAAAAAACTCTTCCCGAGATTGGCACCAAACCTGGTTCCCTCGCGTTATGGAGCCGACGTATAACCGATTGCACCATTCCGACTTTTTTTCTTTTGTGCATGGAAATTTTAGAAAAACTCAGACAAGACAATTACAAACAATATAAACACTAAAATACAGCAAAGGGTAAGCGTGTCAGTCTAAGAAAGGTCGGCACCATTTCAAAACTCGGGCAAGCAAACGCACGCATCGAAAAGAGGCATCCACACCGGTGGAGCACTCTGCGCCGCATATACGCTCCGCACGAATGCCGCCTGTTCCCGAAAAATGCACTTGGCTGGCCTAGGGGGTTCCGCATGCCGATCAGTCATGCGGCACTTCCGCAAGCTAAACAATACTGACAGAACAAAAACGTCAGATGGAACCCGGTTAACATCTTCAAATGGCAAGAGGCGAATGGTGTACGGATTGATGTCAATGTCCTTTTTAAAAAAGTGTCCGTTGCAAAACGTCTCAGAAAATCACCGCGTCACGACATAGCACAAAACAATGGCCAATAGTCTCTGGTTGGTTGCACAAGCGGCAATTGTCTGACCAAGGGATCGAGATCCCTTTTTCGCGCAGCCATATTTTAACTGGAAGCGTTCGCGAATGAAGCTTAAAGAAAAACGTTTTGGCATTTGGCGTCGCGCACATACGCTTGACACGGTCTAAAACATTGTTCTTATGGTCCCACAAGTATGGCTGACGATAAAGAGGCACGGGGAAAAGATTGTGAATTTAAAATGTTCGTCATAGCCTTCCTTGAAAGGCTAAACAGGTACTCAAGAGAAAACCGCGCAGTAAAGAAATGAAAAGTATCCACAACTTCTTTTAGAAAACCCCATGGCGGCTTCCTGTTAAACTCACCTGTAGAAACAAAGAGAAAAGGTAAATGGTAACTCATGCGCTCTTGAAGTATAGTAAGTAAAAGTGGATGATCCGCCAACTTGTAGAAGAAGAACCGAGACACAAGTTGGTGCACAAAGAAATGCATTAATCCAACCCCACCAGACTCTAAAGGAAGAAACAAATTATCCTTGCGCATTGGCTCCCATTTAGATCATCACACAAAGGTAGCAAATACTCTGTATAGAGCCTGGACTTTCGCCCTCGCACAGTGCAGTACCTGAAGAACATAAACAAGCTTTGCTACCAAGATGATATTGCAGAGTTGCGCACGGGAAAATACAGAAAGTTCCCGTACCATCCATGCCTGCGAGGCTCGCTTGACATGCGTGAGTGCTGAAGACCAGTGTGGCCTTGAGTTCCTTATTCGGTGCAAAGGTACGCCAAGGTATTCAAGCGGCGATTGTCTCAACTAATACCCGCAAATTTGGAAGGTTCTGTTCCGCATTGGCCAAACCAAAACACATTATTTTTCTATATATTCATGGTCGCTGCAGACACGACCCAAAACTCTTTAGTCAATATAAGGGCTTCTTGAACACTGCGCTTGTCGGCACAAAAATGGGCGATGTCATCGGCATACGCAAGAACTTTAACTTCCCATGACGCCAACAAAAAACCACGTACCCTTTGGCTCTGTTGTATGCTATAAGGCAAAGAGGCTCTATGTACAGTGCAAACAATACAGGCGATAGTGGGCAGCCCTGTCTAACAGACGACCTGATATGAACCGGCTTCGAGAGAACGCGATTGACGACAAGTTGTGAAGTACAATATGTGTAGCAAAGCTGGATGCCTCGATACAGCACATCACCTACATTAGCCGCTTCCAAAAGTGGGAATAAAAATTCGTGAGACACCCGGTCAAATGCTTTTGCAAGGTCATAAGGGCCACCTGTTCAACCGAATCAGACACGTACTCCATAGAACGAGCAATATGTATATTCGTTTGAATACTTCTGTTCCGAATACCACATGTTTGGTGAGACCCAACTAAACTAAAAATTACATTTTGAAGACGGTCAGATAAAACTTTTGCAAATGTGTTATAGTCAACATTGCAAAGGCAGATTGGTCGATAGCCCTCTACAGATCTCAGCTTGTTAATCCGCACTTTTGAGTATTAACACTGTGTGCCCTAAGTAAAAGTTGGTGGCAAAACACCATGATCACATGCGTCAATGAATATGTCACAGAGGAGTGGAGCAAGGATATCAGAATACTTCTGATGGAATTCTCCGCTCAGTCCATCAGGCCCAGTGGTCTTGTTTGTCTTAGGCGGAGAGATAGCAAGCTCAACCTCTTCCAGTATAATAGGGCCGGACACCCCAGCACACTCATCATCCGCAAGCCTTGGAAGTAAGCCAATGAGAGAATGAAAGCCAAGCTCTTGACTCACGACATTGGACCCACCAAACACCCTCTTGTAATGAGCATGAAATGCACCGGCTTTATCAGTTGCTTCGGTATATTTAGTACCATTATAATGAATCTTGATTATCTCCTTTGCAAAAGCCGATTGGCGTTCATCACACAGCGAACGGCCAGGGGGATAACTGTCAAAAAACCGTCGCGTACTCGACCGAATTAAAGCACCGTGGTATTTTTCAGTAACATATTGCTGAAATTGTCCTTTAGTTATGCCAATTTCATTTATACTTGATCCCGGCATTACTGCCTCCAATTCATGAAGTTCCACCAATGTACGGGGAACTTTACGCACATGAAAGCGTTTTAGAAACGCAAGACGAGCTGACTCTTATAAAGCAGAGTTCCTCACCTCTTGCTTAAAAAGGTAGCATTGTTGATATAATGAAAGGTCAGCTGTGTAAACAATACGAAATACTTCTGCAAAAGATTTCATCAACCAGTAAGGAGACATTGAGCTTCCATAGATCCCATTGAGACAGCACACTACGCGGCCTTGATCTACCGAAGTAAACAGACACCATACAGGGGTCGGTGAAAAAAATTGGGCGCACATTATAGTCGGAAAGCCAGAACTTTCTTCTGCAGAAATGTAAATTCTATCCAGGCGTGCGTTAGAGCTATGTACAGTCCTTAAAAGTGCTAACAACAGCAACAAAAAAGCGGGTGCCAGCCTACGCACAGAGCGGCTGCTCACGATAGTGCCCGGGTTATCAGCGAGGTAGTGCGCATGTACCGGAGCAGCCGAGTGCAGAACGTCAGCCTCGCGAGCGTCGATTATAAGCCGCCGAACGTGCACCGGTGGATGCCGCTCTGTGCATGGGCTGGCACCCGTTTCTTTGTTGTTATTAACACTTTTGAGAACTGTACACTGAAAGTGAGTGAAGTGCACGGAACTACCTTTGCTCTCTCCAACATCAACAATACCATGCTGGTGCACTAGATCAGCCCGGGTGGCTGCGCTGCGGTCATAATGCACGCCAGACCTAGAACGATCCTGCACGCTACATACACAATTGAAATCCCCCATGAGGAGGAATTTTCTTTGCGTGCGTAGAGAATGCCTAATCGACAGAAAAAAACGAGGTACGCTCACGACAGTTCACAGGTGCGTAGAGGCAAATAACACGCCACTCAACACCTGCAATGACAAGGTCACAACAAATAAAACGCCCTGAAGTATCGGTACTTCACAAGAGACCGGAAAACCCTATGCTCTTGCTGATGAAGACGAAGCACCCCCCAAACAAGCCTGCGGAATGGCTAACACAAACACTATACTGCTCTAAAAATATCTCTAATGCAGCCGATATGTCCTTATCCCCGCAGAGCTTTGTATCCTGAATGGCCACAATGCTTACGCCCATCCGTTTAAGGAGGCGCAAAAGCTGGTACTGTCATTTCATGTTCCTCAGGCATCTCACATTAAGTGTGGCAGCGTGCAGTGCCGTGACGCCATTCTGTAAGAACATCCTACGCGTCCTTGTCTCCTTCAGATAAACCACCCTTGCGGATGGCCTTGAATGACAGCGACTTTCATGGTTTCCAGAAACCAGCCAGTGACACAAGACCACTAGCCAGATCACTCGCCAGAACAGCAGGATCGGAGGAGTCCAGTACGGTGGACGCCTGCTTTTCGCCGGTTATGGATGACCTATCGCTATCTACAGGAGCAGGCCTCTTTATCAGTCCGCTGCTGCCACCCGAAACATCGTCAGGCAGAGCCACAGCATCCGCCCAAGATGATGATGCTACCTCCACGGTGCAAGTAACGGAGGCATCGCCCCCAACATCACCCGGAGACAAGTCGCTCCTCTCATCATTGCTGGCCGGCGGTGGTAAGGAAGCATGGTCTTCCTCCAAGGCTTCACTGGCAGTCTTTGAATCTATGCCGGTCGGCTCCTCCTGCTTATCAGTTGACTCTCCAGGTAACTGCTTATGATTAGGATCTCGGAGAACTTCAACGTGGTTAGCGGAGGCTAAATTAAGAAAACCCAATGTTAATAAAAAATTGGCGCAGCTTGTAATGCTGGAGAAACAGCGGAGCTGGAGGTCGACCTAGCTTCTTGCTAAGTTTTGCTATGTTTTGCTAGGATTAGCTAAGTTTTGCGATGTTCTTGCTAGGCTGTTGAGGGGTGAGGCGATTTTCAGCCGGATTTTGCAAGGCCGCACCGGTCGGTGCCCCGCACTGACAGTGGATCCTAAGGGGGAAGGAGCTAGGTCGACCCCCGGCTCCACTGTTTCTCCAGCCTCGCACCGCTAGTGCAAGCTGTGTCATTTTTGTTTGCGTGTTAGTAGCCCAAGAAAGTCTATCACCTTTAAAATAGTATAGTAAGGGATGCGCATACGCACATGCCTCTTGTGCTCACGCTCGAGCATCCGCGAACGCCGGCTTCACTGTTATAGCACCCTATCTGCGGTAGTGCACCCTTACACGGGGCTCAGTTTTTTCTTGGTATTATTTTTTTGCTAACGCCACCGGACCAAGCTTCAGTTTAAATGGCTCCACCGTTAAACCAACTTTCCGCTGTTGTAACTAAAGATGTCCAGTTTAGTGCCGTTCTTATAAGGCTTCATCTCCCCGGCATCTTTCTGGAACCTCTGGATGCTAAAGATTTGCGCGAACGGTTCTCGTGACGTGTGCGATGCCGCAACAAAGCATTTAAGGAACAAAGCAGACAACGTCACTCTAGACGAATCGCCCGCAAGTCTGGAAAATGAAAGCAAAAGCAAAATATGCAACGCTTTACTTTTCCCATTTTTCGTCGTCGTCATTTTGACGTTCCTGTTTACGAGCAGTTGCGGGTTCAACGCCACGTTCCGCCGCAGGCCATCGCGACGAAATCCCTATCCCCGTCTCTGTGACGTTCCTCGAGGTCATAAAAAGAGGATTTGCGCGAGTTTACAGCGAGGACATTTCAGGCACTGCGGGAGTGTTTACGTCGTATGTACACGGTGCATATACCGCAGTGCGCTTAATACACGCACGCCAACGTTTTCGTCGTTTAAGCCTTTGAGCACTATTCCTTGGCTGCAGGATTTAAGGAGGCGCAAGCCTACCTGCACAGCGCCGTGCACGCAAGATAAGATACGTATGCAGGTTTCTTAGCCCAGCCACGAGAACCGGTGAATAAAATAGGCAACACAAAACGCACAAAACATGTTTAGAAGTTTGGCGAACATTTAACGCGTTTGGAGATGCCTTCCATCCATCACAAGGCTCAGTGAAGACAGCATGCATGCTTCATGCTTGGCTTGATGTTGCCCCTGCTAAACTTGCATTCCCCCCCCCCCCCCCCCCCCCCATAAAACGAGGAAAATTTGGAAGTTGACATGAAAAACTTATACTCATGGCGTGCCATATAATTGGGCAAGAATTGAAGGAAGTACGATGCTATAAGTAAAGTTTCAGAAAGCGTAATAAAGTATTCCTACGAAGCTGTTCCTCACTATTAGCCAGGCTCACAGAGCATGAAAAAAAAGGACGAAAACCATAAACTAGGGGTTACCGCCGATTCAGCGGTGGCTCTAGATATAATTTATGTAAGCAGCCATTTACCGTTTGCCAGTTCTTCATTCTACGACATGCATTCTTTGTGTTATGGTTTTTTAGAGTACTTATTACAGACTGCAGGCGCCACGATTCTGATTTTTTTAAACACCTAAGCTGTTTAGCAAATCGTAATTTTTTGTCTGCAGTTAAAAATACCAACAAATTGCCCAGCGCGAGCACGTGAACGCGGGCCTTGCAGCGACCGGCCAGAGTCCTCCACACGTTTTTCAAGCCAAGCATACCCAGTAAGGGAGATTGGCCAAGATTGCGGCGACTGCCCGGCCGTTAAAACAACCACGAAAATGCCGAGTGCTCGTGTATGCGTACTTCGCGGCGACCGCCCAGCGTACCCGGCGCACGTTTGTCGAAATATCATACCCAGAAAGGGTTATTGGCCATGATTGGCCAAAAAAAAGAAATCCCGCGTTCGCCGTAATCGTAGCAACACTTGCTCGGAACGAGTGACTCCAACGTTCGCCGTAATCGTGGCAACACTTGTTCGGAACGAGAAAGACACGTCATAGCATACGCCTCTCCAATGGGATATCCAATGATTATCACATCCAAAGAAATGAAAGAATTCTTTCATGCTCACACACTTGTAGCAACAATGGCGCAGTAAAGGTCATTGCAGCAGCTTCGGCTGTAATCATGGATTTAAACCTTGGTGATTGTTGTGAAGGTTGCGTACTGCTTCGCTACCTTTAAGTCTTACGCGTTAGTGTGAGCTTCCTTCATTTTTTCTCTTCTTCTGTTCGAACACTCGGGAACACTGGCAAAGAGCTCGACCTCGAGTAAGATCGTTTGTCACGGAAGGTGATGTTGAGCAGGATGCCTCGGGAGCTCGACTTCCTGCTCACGTGAATGCAACTTCGTTGTGCGTAAGCAATACTGCCCGGTAACTATATTACGCCGGTGGTTTTTAAATTCATTTTCCAGGGGCTAAAATGCCCTTCAGTAAGCAGCATATTCAAACTAACCTTCATCATTCCTTGAAAAATGAATGTTCAGTCTAGGCGGCACGAAGGAAACAATATTTCCTCCTAATTGTAGAAACCGACCCCGCGGGGCATTTTGTAGCATTTTTTTTTTACAGTCCAGCGTAGCCTGGTGGAGAGGGCTAGGGCAGCCAGCGCAGACCAGGGCTTCCCGGACTAGAGGAGGTCGCCACCGGGCGGGCGTCCAACCATCAGCGCTTGAATCTCGTCCTAATAAAGTTTATCCACTCCACTCCACAACGCAGCTTTCGTTGGTAGGCATCTGACTGGTCGTAACGGCCGCGACTGTGTCGCGAAGACGACGGCCTGACCAGCGCCGTCGCTATAGCAACGAGGAGCGCCGTTGCCGTGGTAACGCAGAGCGACTCAACTATGACATATCCACTTGTGCGAGCACCGCATGAGAAGCGTATGCAGTACTCCCGCGAGCGAGCGCAGTATAAATAGTTGCAATGCCTTCTTGCAGAGATATAAGGACGTTGAAATACGTGAGCAGAGACGGGTTCGTATATGACGTTGATGTTGTGCCGAGTAGTCACCATGGCGTAACGTCATGACAAAAGTAACGTTCTAATATTGAAATGATAGCTTAATTATCATCCCGCAAATAGACAGTTAGTGTACAGCGGAGAACCGGCCTCGCTATACAGTACGCAGTAGTACGGTGCCTTGATGTGCTCGTCCCCATGATGGTAGCGGAGTGCGCGCGGGCATTAAGGCCCGCTACAGAGTAGGCGACCGGACCGGCGCGCCTACGTGCGCGCATATGGGCCTGACATGATTATTCATGCGCATGCGCAGGCGCCTTGACCGCGTACCCGGTGCTCTAATCGAACAAGTTTCCGATGTGATACAGCTGTCTGATAATGTAACTTAATTACAATAATATAACGTAAGTTTTATCGCAGTAAAAGGGAATCCGTGCAAATACTGCCGTAATGTCAATATTGTCAAGTTCAATTTCCCTGCGGTCGCATAGTACTCGCCATCTGTTGGGACTTTCCGCAACCAGGCGCCTCCCGTACGAGCCCTTGTTATTTATCATGAAACTGTGACTGATGAGTGTTCTTCATAAGTACTTATATAACACTTCCCATGAGTAAGTTGTCGTTTCAGCGCCCCATCTTGGTGCAAATTGTTTCGGAGCATTCCAATCAAACCCAAGTTCCAGCTGTCTCCCTTTGCCACACGCCTCAGGAACGAGCCCATTTTTCACACCAGGCGGGAGTTCCTAATCCTGTTTAACTTCACAGTGAACTAGCTAATTATGATAAGTAAGAAATAACTGCCAGAGGTGTTATACACATTATTGTCAGTACAAAAGTGGCCCACGCAGGCATCGCTGGGTACTCATATATATATATAAATATATATATATATATATATATATATATATATATATATATATATATATATATATATATATATATATATATATATATATATATATATATATATATATATATATATATATATATATATATATATATATATATATATATATATATATAGGTGTTATACACATTATTGTCATTACAAAAGTGGCATCGCTGGGTACTCATATATAAATGTACTAGGTATATAGTTATAGAATCGACTAGAATTCTGCGGCCAAACCAAGCCCTGGGGCGAAAGTAAGGGATATTTTTATGCGCCGTATGCATAATTCATAAGGCCTGGCACGAACTGGCGTTCCGGCGACTGAACGCGAACGCTTAGATGGTTTCCAGCCAGCTCATTCAAAACACCTGGCTTAAGAGGGTAGGCACAACATTTTTCTTTAATGCACAAGAACGTTCATGCTTTCAATGAATTTTCCCGGAGCATTTTCAGCACTGATATTCTTAAGGCACAGTTTCATTGACTACGCAAACTTGTCATTGGCAATACGCAGCACTAAACACACACTCTATCTACAGCCGTGTACAGTTCCCCCTTCTTTTTTTACCCAGGGTGATTTAGTTTTCTAGACAACCATCTTGAAACAAACAAATTGAAAAAATCATCTAAAACTTTTTTTGTTGACTGGGGAAAGGAAAAGGGGGGGGAAAGTATACAGCAATGCGCTTTGCTGGAGAGATGAAAGGTTTTAAATGCAGAGCATTTCAGTAACTCACGATGTCACCCGCGTTGACGTGCGTAGTCGTAGTCCGCACCCCTCCCCCTACACTATATAAAAAAAACTACTATCCGGCGCCTGGTTTCGATCCCTCGACCCTGCGGGCGGAACGCAATGTACATGGTGCTCTACCCACTGCGCCAAAAAGCTTTTTTTTATTGCAATATTTCAGTACAAAACAAGCACCATCAAACAAAACACTTCAACGATAAAACTGCTAGTCATCACCTTGCCAGCAGGAAAATATTAAAATTGTTTGAGGTTGGTCAGTTCCATCACAGGCAACCATTCTGGAGGCTCAGGCTGAGCCCTCCACACTTCAATAATCATACGCATTCAATCACCGAAGTAATGTCTTGACCATTTAGCGTCAACGTCCCTATGGCGTATGGCCATGCGGGATTTCCAAATTGCATGTAGGGCCAGGACCATAACGAGATCGTAAGGTACTTCGTCACTCTCAATCGGTAAAAACCTAATGCCGTGAGCGTCCAGGGGGAAATCCTTTTTGAGGGTCCGCTGACACTGCGCCACAAAGCCGACACAGAATGGGAGGCTACGAACGCGCCTTATATCCTTGACTCATTCAAACTACGTCAAGAAGCTGCTGATACAACGCATTCACTACCACCAACTCCCCAAACACTAAACGTTAACGCAATACACCCACCCCCTATGCGACGCATTTACTCGAGTCCCCCTCGCGGGGAGATGGGCCCAATTTTTATGTGTAAAAGTATGCAGAAAGGTGAACCTGGTAAAAGCGGGTTCCGGGCGGGCACCGTGTTTTATTTCGATGATTTTTGTTTCAATTTCCAGGTGGCTGTGAATTGAAAAGTTGGCCTGTAAAACACAGTAGTCGAAATTCTGTTCAGGTTTGTTGGTGATTTCTTCTAACCTGGATAAATTCCAATGAAAGGCTGGCTAGTAACGGCGATTGGGCTGCCTTAGCCTTTTCCAGTAAACAGAATTAGAACTCCTAATCTGCCTCCAAGCTTATATATATATATATATATATATATATATATATATATATATATATATATATATATATATATATATATATATATATATATATATATATATATATATATATATATATATATATATATATATATATATATATATATATTTATATATATATATATATTGTGAGCATCCTTGGGCAATCTACCGGCACCAGTTGGCACAGTCGGTCTTGGTGGGGGATCATCGGACTGCCATCAGTGCTTCCTCTTCATCTGTACATTATCATCATCATTAGCGAACGTGCTCTAGCACTTCGTCCTCATCTCTGTGAATACTCATCATCATGGTGTGTGTAATCGGGCGTTCCCTGCTCGAGCCTCCGAATAAACGGTCGCCCCGAACATCGGCCTCTCCGGTGAACCTTGTCCTCTCAATATATATATATATATATATATATATATATATATATATATATATATATATATATATATATATATATATATATATATAGCAACTGCGCTCACTGTTACTAGGGCTCCTTTTTCCGAAAAAAACATCTATTGAAGCTTTCAAGGGGCGAAATATCGCGAGCTGGCATTGGTTAGCATTGAAAACTGTCTCTTACGCCATTCGTCCAAAATTGAAGAAAAAAAAAACCGAAATTTATGTCTTGCTAGGTTTACTTGAAGGTTGTGAACATTATTATTGACCCATTGGCATATGCAGTAATCACTCGTTATAACAAAATCGCTTTGCTCGAAATACCGCTTTATGCGAAATTTCTTCTGGTCCCAACCCAAACTCATGCATTCTAGGCCGCATTACAGAGGTGGACCCACTTTGAGCGAAGTGGCGAGAGGAGGCGTCGCCGAGCGGCGGTGACCCAGCGGCGAGTCAGGCGGTCAATATGGCAAGTTTGCAAGCTGGTGTGTTTCCCCGGCGATTTTCTCGAGCCGGCCATACTCAGTTTGCGCCCTCCGATTTAAGACAAACGGTCGAAATGCGTGTTAGAGTAATTGGATTTTGTTCCTAAACATTGGTCAATGGCGTGAACGCGACGGTGCGCGCACACTGACACTCGAAGCGTAGAATTAGAAGTGTCGTCGAGAGCGGGGCGCCCAAAAACTCGTTTTGCAAACTTCACGCTGCACACCTCCTGAAAGAATTGCTGAGTAATCACGCAAAGCCGCTAGTGCAAAACCGGTCAGTTTTTATGATTATGCTGTGTAGCCACAATGAGTGGGTAATCGCTTTTTGAGCTCAACAAACACAACCTAGCATTCCAGCTGTGGAATTTGCGGCGCTTTCCAGCTGAAAACTCTCGTAGCGTTCCGTGACGCTTTCATTGGTGCACATGATGCTCGGCGATGGGTGATCTTCTTAGACTCACGGGGTGCTTTGCAAGCTCTAAGAAGGCTGTCCGACCACTCCAGTCAGCTTATGTGTGAAATCACTGAAATCCACACAGCGGTAGTGCACGCGAGCCATCACATCGTGCTTCAATGGCTGCCTGGTCATTCGGGAATAGAAGGAAACACAACAGCTGATGCAGCCGCCAGCGCTGGCCACTCTCTGCGTACACGACACAGCTTCCTTTCTCTCGAGAGGACGGTTGTGCCCTTATCTATCGAACTGGTTGGAGTGAGCAAATGCTGAAGTGGCAGCACCCTCGCAGCGGGTATCCACCTCTACATGGAATTGACCCTCTCTGTAAATTCCGTGTTCCATTCGACCTAACCAAAGCGTCTGAAGGTGTACTGCATCGTTTGCGTCTCAACGTGGCTTACACCCGACGCTTCAAGTTCAAAATAATGTGGGAGGATTCACCACTGTGCCCCACATGCGCTGTGCGCGAGACTACCGAGCACTTGTTGTGTATATGCCCGCGATTTTCCGCTGCGCGAGTAACAGCGGCGAGCTGCCTTTCTCGTGTACGACGTGGAGCAAGCCTTCAGTTGTGTCCCCTACTTGGACCCTGGGCCAAAAACAATGACTCATCTTTAGGGACAAACATTCTTCTGCGTTTTCTGCGAGATTCTGGACTAGACAAAACTTTGCAATTCTTCTATTGTGCGTATGGCTACATCTGTACGCGTTTGCGTCGTCATGTACGCTTTGACTCCTTTTTCTTGTTTGCCGCTCTGCGCCTCCTTGGCTCGATTCGCTCTATTTTCTTTCTTTTACTTAACTGTATTTAGAGTTTTTTCCTTGCATTTCATTGCGTGCCATTTTTTATTTAACTTTGTTTTCTCTCTATTGTTGCTTTCCCGATCTCTCACATTCCCTTCCCGGCATTGTAATTACCCCCATCTGGCGTAGCAAGCACTGCAGCTAGCAGAGCTGACCCATCCAGCCCACATTAAAGAGTTCTCTCTCTCCCCTCCCTCCCTCCTTATAAAAGTGGTCACTGCCTTCCCCTCCTCATTCCCTCTGCAGTCTGCTAGGCGTTCTGACGCCAGTCACTGCTTGGTCAAATTAGAGCGTGGTTGCTCGCGCCCCCGGCAAGAACACGAAACAGCCAAAGCTCACTGCCTTTTTTGAACCTGAACAAAGTTGTGGTTCACTGAATACAATGTGGTTTGATTCCTCGCATTTGTGGCGCAAATAAATCTCATCTACTTTAGTTTTGCTGAGAGAGAGAGAGAGAGAGAGAGAGAACTCTTTAATGTGGGCTGGAGAGGTCAGCTCTGCTAGCGGCAGTGCTTGCTACGCCAGATGGGGATGATTACAATGCAGTGAAGTGAATGTGAGAGATCGGAAAAGCAGCAATAGAGAAAAAAAAAAAGTTAAATAAAAATGGCACGCAATGTAGTGCAAGGAAAAAACTCGAAATAAAGTTAAGGAAATGAAATAAAAATTGAGCGAATGGAGCCCAGGAAGCACAGAGCGCCTAACAAGAAAAAGGAGTCAAAGCGTACACGACGACGCAAACGCGTACAGACGTAGCCATGCGCACAATGGAAGAATTACAAAGTTTTGTCTAGTCCTGAATCTCGCAAAAAACGCATAAGGATTTTTGTCCCCAAATATGAGTCATCGTTGTTGTCCCGGGGTCTAAGAAAGTGGTCGCATATATCAAAATACCGCTTATAACAAAATTTTTCGCCGTCCCGCTGGCTTCGTTGTAACGAGGGATTACGGTATATCATTCGAATAGATTCATTTCAATTCAGCCATTTATACACAATACTGCGAGAGGCAATCTTGACGGACAAAAAATTCAGCGAACCTTGCACTCACGCGCAATTAAGACTTAAATGGCGGAGCTGTTAATTGTAGGTGAGCATTGGCGGGCACATAGTTAAGTTATCTTCGCGATGTTCTTTTCCCCGGGGCTTCTCCTCCAAACTGCAGTAGCGCTCAGGATCTGACCTCGGGTATCCTCAACCGACAAACTCAGCTTCCTATACAAAAACTGTACATTTATTTACAGCCCAGCGGGTGGCTTAGAAACACTGCTCGGGTGCAGCCCGAAGGCGACGGGCCGAGAGCTCCGGAATTCCGGACCGCGTCTGTCTGTCTTCATCTTCCCCTCTTCCTGCCGCTGAGGACCGAGGGAAGGGGAAAAAGCAAGTCCTCTTCGTCGGGGCCCATCCCCACGTGGTGGCCGTTAACACATCCGGTACGAGCAGGCGCGGCCTTTCTCGGAATGCGCGGCGTTTGGAAGCGCCGCGCGACACTTTTTTTCCATTTCCGCGCTGCTCTTCCCAGGGCCCGCGCCAGTTAATGCGTCGAAGCGCCCTACAGTTAAGTTTTAGTATCATTGTTTATTTCCGTAGTTTCGGTCCTAATTATCATTGTCATATGCATCGAAGAGGTCGTCGTCTTCGCGGTGACTGATGGATGCAAAGTCATCCTCAGCATTGTAGAATTCCACAAGCTCAACTGGCGCAGCTTGTACTAAGTCGCGCAAGGCATGAGCCATAGCGAAGCTGCAGGATTTCTTTATACGTGAGCACTGAAGGACACATCACCACGCATTTGTACAAGTTTGGCATTGTTTATTGACATGTTCCGTCATTGCTTTGCACTGTTCTAGTAGTAGTCATCGTCATCTGCATCGATATCGTCGGGTTCCTCCTACCAAGCATTACATGCGCGGTAGCACTTGACAACAGCCGTGGTGTCTTTTTTTTTCTGTTTTTGCTAAAGCCACTGCGCGAGCCGGGGACTCGGCGGTCGCAGCGAGGCACGCGCTGACGAGCACTCCGCATTTTCTTGGTATGTTTTCCTATAACGGCGAACTTACAGCTTGTACAACAGCTCCGTTGTTAAAACTCACCGAGTGGTTACAGCTTGTACAACAGCTCCGTTGTTAAAACTCACCGAGTGGCATGAAATTCTGGGGTGGTTGTGGCTATATGCCAGCAGGCCGTAGAGCGGCGGGCTTCAAAAAAATAAGAAACAAAAGCGACCGCGCATCTGCTTGCCCTCCTACAAGCGTCGGCGGAAAACGATACTGCCCGTGCCACTGAGCTCCCTTGCCTCTCTCCCTTTCCAACTTCCCACGCTCATCTCCTCCCTCTGACACCTGTCATGGTGGATGCATTGCAAGTTTGCTCAATTAAATTGAATTTTCCCGCGTTCGCAACTGCTGGCGCCCCATCTGTTGAGAGTTTTTGAGAGTTTTTGATCTGTTGAGAGTTCCTGGTGTGCTTGGAGCAGATCGCGCCTACATCGTTTTTTTTAGTGGTTGCGCTATCTGACCTCTCTCCGAAACATTTTTAACACGTTTTTAACGTGTTTTCTATCGTGAACATCAATCCAACGCGTATTCTTAATTGTAAAACGCTGGTGCTATCGGCGCTGTATCTATTTCTTGACTAAAAAATGCCGGGAGTTTCACGCGCCCTGATTAATGCGGGCGCCCGTATGAGTCATGGCGGGAGTTTTATTAGTTTGGAATGCCTTGCCTACATATACATGTGTTCCCGCATTTCTAAAAACGATATCCTTCCACTAAAATTCTAGTCTGCATGCATGCCTGTCCCTCGATTCAGCCATTCGGCAAAAAGGTAAAATGATTCTGAAAGGAGACAGGCAAAACGTTTCCAAGCCACTAAGTCTGGTACCGTCATTCACACTTGTCACATATATGAAGCAAGAAGAGACATTCGGCACATATGAAACAAACCAGCAACACAGCTGGTATTAGCAGCGTTCTTTTAACTGAAAATGGATGAGTTATTGATTTTACCATTGTGAACAAAAAAATACGCGTTGAAAAGAATATTTTGAAGCAAAAAAAAAATTAGAAGCCGTTCCACTCAATGTGAAAGCTGTCGGAAATGCAGAGCAGTGATTCGCCATAGTGGCCTGTACCGCCGTTATCCGCTTACTGCTACCACCCCATGCAATTCAAATTTCCCGCTTTCGCAGTGCTCGCGCGCCCCCTGCCTGAAACTGCGCCAGCGGGAGTTCTGTTATCTTTGTTCTTTTCTCCCCGCACGTGCCGGCGTTGCACTGCCATCGTAATTGGGCCCATCTCCCCGCGAGGGGGACTCGAGTAAATGCGTCGCATAGGGGTGGGTGTAATGCGTTAACGTTTAGTGTTTGGGGAGTTGGTGGTAGTGAATGCGTTGTATCAGCAGCTTCTTGACGTAGTTTGAATGAGTCAATGATATAAGGCGCGTTCGTAGCCTCCCATTCTGTGTCGGCTTTGTGGCGCAGTGGGTAGAGCACCATGTACATTGCGTTCCGCCCGGAGGGTCGAGGGATCGAAACCAGGCGCCGTATAGTATTTCTTTTTTATATAGTGTAAGGGGAGGGGTGCGGACTACGACTACGGACGTCAACGCGGGTGACATCGTGAGTTACTGAAATGCTCTGCATTTAAAACACACAAACAGCTCCAGGCCAAGCCTAGACACCGTGGCGACATGTCAAGTAACGAAAGGTCCTAGTAGATGGCGCGCGAGCAGTGGAACGCGGTAAAATTGAATACATTTTAGCAGACCTCCACCGAGTTTATCGTGGGAGGAGCGAGACGGGAGAAGAAGAGCGCGAGGGGTGGGCGGCGGAGGGAAGAGACATTTGCGTGGCAGGGGCAACAGACGACTATCGTCCTTCGACGACATTTGCACCGAAGAGAGCAGCTCGATACGCGGCTATTTTTTTTTACCTTTCCATTTTTTTTTCCTTTGGCCGGACCATCGACTCGAGTGACAGGAATGCAGACCAAAATTTTCGCGTTCAGGCAGCCCTAAAAAGATTATCGTCTTTACTAAGAAGCAATTTCGCGACAATACCAGCGTGCCCGCGCATTTCAATCTAACCCCTCTTACGTGCACGCTTACTCCACTCGTGATTTGATTGATTGATTGATTGATTGATTGATTGATTGATTGATTGATTGATTGATTGATTGATTGATTGATTGATTGATTGATTGATTGATTGATTGATTGATTGATTGATTGATTGATTGATTGATTGATTGATTGTAGGGTTTAACGCGCGGGCGCAACGCAGGCGATGACGCGCGCCGTAGTGGAGGGTTCCGGTTTACTTTTGACCACCTGGGGGTCTTTAACGTGCGCCGAATTCCCGTACAAACGGGAGTTTTCGCTATTCGCCTCCATCAGAACAGCGGCCGCCGCGGCCGGGAATCGAACCCGCGCCCTCGTGCTCAGCAGCGCAACGCCTTAGCCACTGATCCAGCGCGGCGGGTATCCGAAAATTCTATGCACCTGCTTCTCAGCACGCGCGGTGGAGGACACCCACGCTGCCGTTGAGTATTGCGTGTAGGGGTAGACAAAATGTTCTTGCTGACCTAATCGTAAATGCTGAATGCGTGCGTTCTTTGTCGTATCCTAGCAGAGATCGAGGATAAAAGTACAAATTAAGAGAGCACTTAATACGAATTAACACCAAAATTCTGGTGGGACGAGGGAATAAAAACACGGGAAAAAACTGGCGAAGCAAGAGTAGGAAAGCCGAGGCAAAGAGCGGAGATGGGAGGGCAATGCGTCGTGCGGCGCAACGTTCGTCCGGACCCCGAAATGAGCCCGCAGGTCTGCCGATGCGCCCCGCTGTTTGTGCTTGCGGTCGCATGGAAGGCATGCAGAGCGGGAACCCACAGTTCGCCGTGATTGCGTTCTCAAAGATATCGATTAGTGCGTGCGGACGCTCTCCGCGCGCTGGCCCGGAAAGCGACCCAAACCCGGGCTCGTCAAAACAGCGTCGGAACACCATGATACCGTATTCCTCCCACCATTGTCTAATTGCTTGCAACACCTCATACATGGTAGCAGGCTTTGCCATCTGACTCCCTTATCAGGTATAGTGGTGATAGCTCAAGTGCGTCAGGTTAGTCACACACCATGGTTAGCGTCAATTATGAAGTTTCACGCGGCCGGTGGCCGAAGGATAATAATTAGGGGCGTGGGTTAAGACACCGCGCCTTCACTTACGTAGCGAGTGTTGATAACTGCTGGCCTAGCGCACGGTCACGTCTGGTATGCGCGCCTATGTAAGCGCGTGAATGTGTTCGCTGCGGTATCATCATACCCCTTCCAGAGTGCGCATGCGTGGAAACTTTACGCGGCGCTAACCACGGAACGCGAACTATTCCGTGGCAAGAAAGATATCAGTGTTCGTTCGTTTCTTTTTTGGTTTTTGTTTTTTAGGTTTGTGGTAGTGTAATTATCATGCATGCGCACTTTGCGGGAGGAGGTGAGGGCAGTCCGGCGTAGCCGAACACGCGAAGTTGTTGAAACAAAACCTATTCATCTACGGCGCGTACCGCCAAAGGGTGTTCGACACGCGAAGGCGATCGCGTTTTACCGCATTCCATTCGTACACCACGCTTTCGAACAAGGCGGCTCATTGGGCAAGGAACTGCTGCGCTGTTCAGCGCGCACGTGGTTGCAAGTTCGACTCCACACGAAGGCAGCAGCATATGAACAAAAATTTGGCAGAGTTGGCTGACAGGAGGTAGTTTAATGACAATGATCTGGCGTCGTTTTATAGGTTTTCCTGCTTCAATCATTCACGTTAAAGTAACAAGAGACCGCCATAGATACGTCTATACAGCTTTGTTTCACAGTACGCAATACATTTAACTGGCGTGTAGTGCGCGTCTTATTATGTAGCGGAAAACAGAGACTCCAACCAAATGTTTCTAAAGCGAGGCTTTCCTGGTCTCGTTGATGGAGGGGTCGTGACCGAAACGCACTACAGAAAAGCCAACTTTACACAATGAGAGGGCACATTAGGACGATGGTGATGGTGATGACACAAGAAAAAAAAACGCATCCCGTGGTCGGAATCGAAGCTGAGTCCCTCGCATTAAGAAGCCGACGTCTGTCAGATTGCCCCGTTTCGGCACGGTCACCAATCGGTGCGGGGGGGGGGGGGGGCACTCAACTTTCTCGTCAGGGATTCGTTTTCTGTCGTCTGAGTTTGAACTTCGACTTGCAGACAGTTTGAACTTGGGTCGTTGACGTGGGGAGTTTGACTGTCAGGCGGTTTACACTTTGATAGTTGACGCTTTCACTTCGATTGCATCGGCTTTGATTTTGGAACGTTGCCATTTGATTTTCGCACTCAAGATAGCTTCGAGTTTCAACTATCGTCGTCGTTAGATGGGGGGATTTGGTTTATTCAAAGCGTTTTCTTCGAAATAAACATATTTGTTGGAGTACTTTTCATCTAAGTTTTCACCCCACCAGAGTTTTGTCGAAGATGTTTAGCATTCACGTTTTATTATGCGCTAATATTGTGTTGTGCATGCGTGCGTGGGTGTGTGCGGGCCCATGCGTGTGCGTGTGCCGGTGTTGTCGTGAGCTCCTCGCTATTCTTCTAGCTTGGCTGTTCTTCCACGGGGAACATAAAAAGCGCTCAGAGCGTTCTATTCGCGTGGTGCCCAATCCCCTTTCTCCATGCATATGTGTTCGGCTCTACGAACGCGTTGGAGCATTTTCTCGCGTTTGCTCCGAAGCAAGACCGGATCAGATCAGTTCAGTTCGCGGTTCAGTGATCGTTATCCATAGGAGAATCAGGCTGAATTCTGCGCGTTGACGAGGAGGAGGCAAAACGTTTTATTGAGCAAAAAAAAAGAAAGAAAGAAGGTGGGTGGCGTCCTCAGTTCAGGAAGCCGCGCGCTTCCGCAGCCCGGGTGGCCCGGTTGATCAGGCGAAATATACTCATTTGTACGAAATAGAATTGCAGCAAAGGCTGTAAGGAGAGTATTCTTGCACGCATTTAATTATTGAAGGAAAGTCAACTTACCCCGTGACAAGGTCCCATTTTAAACCCAAACAAGGTTCCATAACATCTCTCTAACAACAACACTCGCTAATATTGTGCGTAAACAGAATCTACTGTTGCACATAAGTTGGTAGTGGATTAGCCACCAAGGCCGACTCCCTCGAACCGTCATGGCGTGGGGGGTGCGTGTTTGTCCCGCATTCCGGATGAACCGGTTGTGGCTCCCACGAAGACTCAATTTTACCAAATTTTCTAGCCAACTCATGCTTTTGCGCTGATATGGCCAGCTTGTAGTGTTACGTGTTTCGCGAATCATACACTCAGCAGCGCAAAACTCGGCCGCATAACTCAGCGACGATGTAAGAAAGCTCACACATCCTAACATCATAAGAGAAAGCAGAGACGCCCTTTTAGTTTGTTTGTTTTTGTCAAATTTATCAAATCTTACGCTTATTTCGTGCATGCCTTAGACCACTTTTTTCTTTGCTTACTGTTTTTATGTTTCTGGCTTTTTGCACATTCTTGACATAGGAGAAGAACTTACTTCTCGGAACCAAATTGTCAATTGGCACAAAGCACGGGAAACGAGGCAGCTACCACACATATCCTTTCTGTACCATCAGTAAACCATCTTTACAGGATAGTGCGCGGCTCCTATATGAATCATGTATAGCAGTATCCTGTATTGCTACCCTATTCTGTCCATGTATACTGCTTTCTCGTATAAATCCTGTATGACTACCACCTTGTATAACACCCTCCTGCACAATTCCCATCCAGCATACCTCCCATCCTGCACACCTCTATTCTGCATAGTTCCTATCCTATAAAACCCCCATGTTTCAGAAACTCGTATGTTTACAAGATTTTTTTCCGTAGCCACAGCAGGTACTGCGGCAAAGCCACCAATTCAGAATTACCGGTGAAAAGAATCAGCTTAGCCGCATGCCACCCCGAAACACGAACGTAGCCCATTACAACATTCCTTTCTCATTGAAAAGTAGCCTCACACATGTGCCGACACGATCCAGCGAAGCGACCGGTACCGAGCTGAAACGTGCTCGACGGATGCAAAACGAACGCCGCGGTGTCTCCCCCACCGGTCGCTTGCAAGCTGCGCGCTCCTATTATTTCTTCGCGGCTTCGGGCGTCGCTGAGAGGCTGCCGCACGTGACTGCGGGCTCGTTCAAAAGCCGATAGCGCTCTGTTTATGGCTCCATTATAAACACCAGCGCAAGATATAGAACCCATCATATATAGGGTTCGTGCTTTCATTCTCTTTCAATTTTTTGTCCTGTGGGGTGCCATCCTCGCGTTGTTTCCGACGCCGAGCCGGGCTGATCAGGTATGCGGAAGCACGCACGCGACGAAACTTCGAACGTCAATTCCGCAGCGCTTGCTCGATAAGAGCGGCATGTACGCGAGCTGGGCGCCGCGACGCACTGCCTCCTGCGCTCGGATCAGAGAGAATGCAAAAACACTCGATCGCTGGGTATCGACACGTCTCTATGTGCAGCGACTCGTTTGTTTCGCGTGGCTCGAGTGCGCGGTGTCAGTGGATACGAGCGCAGGTACGGCGCTAGCGCTTCGCCGATGGCAATAAACTGGCGTTAAAATGAAAGCCCCCCAGTCACGTCGCGGGAGGAAGATGTGCACGCAAGCGGATGGCAGCGCAGCTGCTCCCGCTATGACGCCATCGCGGTGGTCTGAGAGAACCGCGTATGCATGCATGCACTGCGCGCTTATCTGCCAGTGGTTCGCTCTGAAAGCTAACTTCCTGCTTACAGATGCTCGACCACTGTAACGCTGTTTATTGGTTGCTCTTTGTGGGGTGTGACGCGCCAACGCTACACAGGCGATGAGGCGCGCCGTGGTGGAGGGCTCCGGATTAATTTTGATCACCTGATATCGAAAACACGGGCGTTTTCACTTTTAGCCTCCATCGACCACTGTCAAGCATCATTAGCCCGTTCACAGCTCTTTCCTTTAAGCTGTACATTTATTCCTCGTACTGGGCAAGAAATGCATTTCTGTCACTGTAAACAGGTTGAGTATGTAGCAATTTCAACGCGAAAACAAGACACCTCTAAATGAGTTACAAAAAGCACAGCAATGGCCTGATTCTTGGTTCCTTATTCTTATTTTATTTCTATTCATTTTTTTCTTTCGCGTTTTTGTTTTTCTAACCCCGTACGTCTAGTGACTAACGCTGGACACACCTCTCCCCGCTGTGATATCCCTCAATTTTGGCCACTCTCCCATTTACAACGTGCAGGATAGCACACTAGGACTGGTCAGCAATCCTGTTTTTATTTTATTTTTTTTTACCTCCTGTCTTCCTTCCTCTCATACTTTCTTGCTTCCTTCCGAACCAAATAACCCACCGAACACAAGAAAAAAGGACTGCCTTTCTACGGATTGTCTTTTACAATAACCATGTCCTGCATACAGATGAGCTCTTGTGAAGCACCCAGGTAACTCCAGAAAGTTTAGAAATACGTGTGGCCAGGAAATAAAAAGTGCTGAGATCAAAAGCGAAGTAATAAGATCAGAATGCACGTGCCCCGTCTTCCGCTCCATCTACGAGCACGGCGTTCACACGATTGTCTTGACACTCCTACAGCGTTCTAGAACTTTTACGACTTGTAATCCACTTTTATGTAGCCGCCCGTTCGTTTCTCGCTTTTTTTTTTTTTTCTCGTCCGGCTGAGATGTTGCGAGGAATTGCAGATCGTCTGCTCACAGTGGCCATAAGAACCACTAAAAGGCTTAGGGACGAATGATGGCTATTAGGTGCGTGCTAAGCTATAGTGTTTGTGCCAGCTGGTATTTTTCGTCCCTTGTACTTTCTTTTTTATTCGCTAGTAATTTTGTTTAAGTCTACATCGACGCGGCAAACAGGGGGCGGCGGTTCGCGACCCCTGAGACGCCCAGAGCGATGCGTCCTATTTTTATCGTTCTTCCTTCTGCCCCAACGAAAAAATATAAAGAGAAACGGGGGCTGAGACCAGTGGGACTCGTGCAAGCAGACTTCGTGTCTCCCATTTTCGCGTGCTCCCTAATAGAAGCCGCCAGCTTTCCCGTCTGGCCTTTTGGCATTCATAGGCCAGCAAGACGGATTGCGCAGTTCACCTTCGTAATTTTATAAGCGGTGCAACGGCCTGGCTGCTCCTTCTGCAACAGCGCAGAAGCAACTCAATTTTCGTTCTCGCTATATGTGCAAGCACGCCCGTACAGGCACTCTGAAGCTTCAAAAGCGTCTTAACACGCGCGCGCCCGCGCGCGTGTGCTCGGCAGAGAGTTCACCAGAGGCGCCGTGTATAAATTTTAGAGCTTAAACAGAGTGCGCAGTGACGTCAAAACGTTCAGACCTTTCTCAGGGCGCCGAGTACGCTTTTATATTCCACGCTGTTAAGCCTCCACGGTTTCCACGGTGTCCTGAAAATGAGAAAATACAGTCGCGAGCGTGGCTCCCTTCTTAATTTCTTGCGTTTTTTTTTTTATTTCACTTTATCGCCGACGAGTTAATTAAGTGTTGCATACAACCTTCATGTTTAACGCAGTGGAGAATGAGTTGGTTTGCAGTACCGCTAAGCCGTTGCTGACGGAGGGAGGTATTAGACGTTGTACGCAGCGAACGTTGTCCCGGCATAAAGCGTTAAAACAATTAAAGTCGCGAGTGCTGGCTCGGGGATTCGATGTGACTACTTTTTAGCCATTTTGGGCGCGCGTACTGGCGGTGTGCGTGTTTCGGAGGCCTCGAACTGAATTTAAACTCCCGTTATCCTTAACGAGTCGTAAAGGCGCGAGTGCAAGGGAGGCCTTGTGTTTCTCCAGGCCTCATACGTACACATACACGTCTACCGTTGTTTGGCAGTTAATTAAAGAATTTCTGCGTAACGCCTTGGTAGCCACCGCGCGCACTGTGTCGGATAAACACGGCAACTGCAAACCACTATAGTCGATGGAGGCCTCGCCACACAAAGAAAACCTTATAGTGCTTTTTGTCAGTAATTAGAACCAGTGATGAAATATATTGAACGATTAGCTACTTTTGCAGCCGCTTACAAATACCTTCAATGCTTACGGAAAAGCCTACGGAGTCGATTATAGTAATTGTTATGTTCTGCACCCTCTGCACTTTGGTATATTCGCTGGTGTATACGACCCGCGAAAAAGAAAACAGCATGATATATGCGGTTTCAAAAAACCCCTAGAGCCTACAGTAATCATTTTTAAGGCTTCGTTTTCTCGCGCGCACAAGGGCATTCAGCTTGGACCTCAAAAGAGTGGACACGGACTGTGTCCTCACCCTTTTTTTTCCCCTGTTCGGCGGTTTACCGTTCAGCCGAGCTCCCCGGTATTACATGAAGGGGTATGGACGTGAGAAGCAAGCTAACAGAAACGTTACACAACCGAGAAATAAAACGTACTTCTGGATAATGCCAGCAGACATGCTATATAAACATATGAACGGTTAACCACCTTTCAGAGCAGATCATGAACACATTAATCAACCAGGTAAGTATCAGTTGTCTCCGATATCAGCCGTACCATATAAAGTAATGCCTTTATTTCCCTTTGCGTCGTTTTAAACAGCCTCCAGTGATCTAAATGATTTACCCTGCCTTTCACTACGGGGACACCTAATTTATCGATGGGACTGATTCGTCGGTGGGTCAGTGCGTGAAACCAAAATTCATTTTTTAAAGCAAAGCTTTACTAACGTAGTCGATTGATTGATTATGAAGTTAACGCCGACGCTACACAGGTGATGAGGTGCTCCGTAGCGGAGGGCTCAGGATTAATTTCGACCACGTGGAGATCTTCAACGTGCGCCGAAATTTCGAACACGCGGGCGTTTTCGCTTTCGCCTCCGTCAGAAAAGCGGCCGCCGCGGCCGGGAATCGAACCCGCGTCCTTTGACTCAGCAGCATAACGCCTTAGACACTGAGCCACCGCGGCGGGAATAACTAACCTAGTCGAGCTGAGTTTCGCCGTCACCGGCAATTTTACCTTTACTTGCCCGAAGCTGCGCCGTAGCCTTGTCAACGCATCACGTGACTTGCCGCGCTGAGCTCCAGCGCGGGCGCCGCCGGATTGGCGCATGCGCTCTCTGTAGCTAAGTCGATCGCTGCCTGAAGGCGTGACTCGCCGCGCGCCTTGGCTAAGAGGAGCGCCGCGCTCGCCTCGTTAGTGCGAGCTTGGCCATGGATGATAACGAGGCCGGGTCGTCTTCTCTTAGCGTTGCGCGGGAGCGGAAGGGTTTAAGCCGTCGTCTGACCACTCCGCGGATATCGCCCGGCGAGCCGCTTTACTGGAGAGGGTCCGGAATGCCAAGCGTGCGAAGCTAGCGTCGAAGACCAAGGAGGAGTGAGCCGTTCGGCTCGCAAAGCGCAGGAAGCGGGACCACATGCAACAAAAAGCACAGCCGTCATACCTGGCTTAACAATGACTGTACGTACTTAAGTGTAATAATTACAGCTAAATCAAAAGTCAACCAATGAAACAAAGACTTCACTAGGCTGAAGCAAGCTCTCGCTTTGCATATCCATGGTTAGCTGTGCTAAGCCGCAGCCATTTTTTTAAAGAGTAAAGCGACGTGCTCTTGCCTTTGTACGTCGCTCAGCGGCGCGTCTTTAACTAATTTCTGCTTTGCACCCACAGTTCGCAAAATCCATTAACCCTTTTTTTTCGCGAAAGAATAAAGTTTATATTTGCTCACACACGAAGCAGCGGCGCTCGCATCGGCAAAACGCGCAGGAGCACTCAATTACACACTAATGCCTTTGCATTCGTTATTGCTGGGTGTCCTCATATTTCTTTTTTTTTTTAGAACACGCCGTACCTTTTCTGTAGAGACAACAGGGCGTATGTGTGTCGTGATCTTCGTTAATTACAGCAGATCATGCGAGGTCACGCTGGCGATCGTGTATATGGTGGCTGTTTTGCTAAGTAATGTACGTGCAGCGCACGGTGGCGGTGAAACGGAATAACACGAATGATTACAAAAAAAAAAAAAACAGACGAGACATCTACGGTAATGTTAGTACGCTGAATTTCTCCATAAAATGAACGAAAAGAGGAACGCAAAAAAACCATGAATGAGTGAATCTGATTGTTAAGGGATGAGAGAGAGGGGGGACAAAATATGTAATGTTAGGAGGTGATTCTGCGAATTAATTATGCTGAAAGCAGTTCTTTTTCGCTGTTGTTGTAACAGCAAACTCGTCGCTGCCCGTCAATTTTCAACACCTTCCTTTCTGGGTGTTTGTCTTCTAAAGGCTCAAAATTTCCATAGGGTTCTTATTTTCTGAGGCGGTAGCATTCAGAACTAACTTCCCATCTTTAGACAACGGCCCGGCCACGCAGCCCTCTTCAGCTCCCATGTCGGTAAAGGCGAACATAAACGCAAAATATTACGCAGCGATGACCAATGGACGTTATTAAAACCATGAATCTCTTATTCTTCCCAGGACCGGAGGTGGGACACTTCCCTTGTATACAGGAGTAAAGCAGTTTACAAAATTAGAGAGGAACCTGACAAACGCTGCTGTCCCGGAGCGATTTCGCTGATGAGAGTGGCCAAGTTAAAAAAGGATGCCGGGATGGGGTGACAATAAAAGAGAGCCGCACAAGGTGACGGGTTCGGTCCCCGGCGATGGTGGCCGTCTTCGGAGTGCAGGCGAAGAAACAGAACGTTCGTGTGGAGGAGCTTTGGGCACCCGGAAAAAAAAATCCCGGGCCATCTCCACTAACGTGAAACCTGGGGAGGGGCGAAGCACGCAGTGTATAAGGCGCTTTTGCGTTTTTGCCCGCGGAGATGAAACTGTCGGCGAAAGAGGTATACAGATTTGCTGTAAATCTCGTGCCTTTGAAGCACGAAGCGTTCTAGCTCGGGGCGTTGGAAAGCGAGTGACCCGGTGTTTTAGTACCGCGACTACATGATGCTACGACGACATGAGACGACGACGACATGAGACACCGTCAGCCCGAGCCACTAAGAGGCTTCGCCCCTAAAATCCCAGGTGGCCTGAACTAGTCCGAGGAGTCACCTTGGCGCGTAAAACCTCTATTCGAAAAACTTCCAGTTGCTTCCAGAGTGGCACTGGTGTGTCAGTATTGCCTATAACATTTTGTCGGTAAAACTTCTTGTTCCTGATAATGCACTATACAACACTATTGAATACTGTGCAGGTTTTAACGATTTCGCATTGCTATCGTTATTTTCAAGCGACATTCTGCAATATGGCGTGGTAACGTGCAAAGTGCGTGCACAACGCAGGTGGGCTTTGAAGTTTTCCCCATATGGCAGGTTGCGACGATCAGAAATTTAGGAGACGCGGTCAAGGAGAACTGTTTTGCGGTCACCACGCATATTTTCTTTTAAAAGCATTCAAACGACAATTCGTTCAATAAATGCTGACATATAACACCCATCTTTCTTTAATGTGTTCTAACCACACTTCCCAATCCCGCTGGTCAAGTTTATATCACCTGCCTTAGCAATGAATTTGTGTTACGTATGTCGGTTCGACATTTCGGTGTTTTCAATTTGGGGGCGTGTGTGCAAGATAAGTAGGCGTCTAAATCAGCTGAACAGTGCACCAATGCTACGTTCCTGATTGATTGATTGTAGGGTTTAACGCGCCGACGCAACGCGGGCGATGAGGCGAGCCGTAGTGGAGGGCTCCGGAAAAGCTTTAACGTGCGCCGAAATCTCGAACACACGGGCGTTTTTGCTTTTCGCCTCCATCAGAAAAGCGCCCGCCGCGGCCGGGAATCGAACCCGCGACCATGCTACGTTCCTAGTTTACACTTGTGAACAACTACCTGCCCGCTTTGCGAGGTGCCCTCACCTTTCCCCCTGCCCGCTTCAATCGTCTCCCTCTATTGCATATTCTGGGTTCACCTCTGCACACATTGATCTTCGTTTCCTGGTCCCCTAGAAAATCGAGAGAACAAGAATTGTTCCATTGTCACGACTGCATGCGTTGGAGTAAAATAGGCACAGCGAAAATCGATTTCGAGCGACTTGGACGTGATCGCTCTTGTCTGTGTGTTCGCTTGAATAGGAACCCCAAAATAGCTGGTGAGATTTTGCACACCGATACCCTCAGCGCACAGGAGGGCCTATATGTCAGAAACACCGCTGGAAAGTTTGATAAGAGAGAGAGAGCGTAAGGGTGGGAAGAAAAGAAGTGAAGCGTAAGAACAGTGGCCGACGGCGGTCGCAATCCAGCCTTTATGGCAACGTCGCTCGGAGATGTTTACGAGCTTGCCGGTGTGCGCAGCGTTAGTATACGATCACTTTGCGCAATGCCTGGACGAGGTGGCCGCGGACAGATACGGCCTCACCATATCGCCGAGTATAGTACGTTCTGAGGCTAAACAACGCTCCGCAGAACTACGGTTCCGCTAAGTTGTTAGTGGAATGATGATGACTTACAATCATGACGCTGTTTTATATGGTGATTATGATCATATAAGGCTCAAAACTGCTTCGATGGCCGTGATTCTGCAGTCATGCGATATGCGCGACAATGTCTCGCTGCATGGGCGTGCTCTTAACGCGTGAGCACCACTCGCGCTCTATACTTGGCTCAGTTGGTCAAAAAAAACGGCGTCGCCAGATGCCCGTGGCACCAAACCTGACCAGAAATTCCCATTGGCTCTGCATATGGGCAGAAACTTATCGTCGAAATTTCCACTGACTGCGTGTAGCCAAAAACCTCTAATCGAAATTCCACATTGGCTCCGAACATGGATATGCGCCTGCCTGGCATTCCCATTGCTGTTTAGCAATACTTGCTGTTGGGCTAGTTAGTTCATGGTTCCATTAAAACTGAGCCCTCAAACATAGCACGGGACATAGCAAGAACACGCGCGACTAGCGCTCACTTAGCACTGTGTTTCTTCTGCAGAAAAAAAGTTGTTTTGATGTATACTGCGACGTTCTCTGGAGAAGAAACAATTGTAAGTTAACGCTTGACCCGTCTGTTCTTCCCATGCCGTCAATTTTAATAGACCCACTGGCGTTGGCACGTCACGTGGCACGGCATTTCATTGAGGCGCGCAAAGTACCGCGTTACGGTAAAGCTCCAGACGCCGGCACCACCTAACCCCTATCCACGAGTTGTACTTTATAAGTACTGAGTATAGGAAACGAATCCGGTAGAGTCCTGCGACGCGGTGCTGTGCTACACTCGCAGCACTCTTGAAGGTTGGCAGCAAGGCAGGTCGCACAGCCTGCTCCAAAAGTCGTCAGGAGAAACGGGTGGATCACTTCCACCGGAGGCGCGACAAAGATGTGAAGCATTTCCAAACCCTTTTCACTGGAGCGGTGAGCAGAGAACGGAAACGGAAGCAGCAGCGGATGGCGGCAGTGGCAGGGGAGAACCCGCGTCTTTTGTCGCCGGCTTTCGTCCGTCGTACACAAGCAGCGGCGCGAACATGTCTACTGGTGGAGCCCCCCTTAAAGGGACACTGAAGTGAATTTGTCAAGCTCCCGTTTTTGCTTGCACTGCGTAGACTGGCTCAAATTAGCACACTTTTCATCGTTTATCCGGTTGACAAATCGGTAATTATTTTACAAAGCGCGAAAGAAGAAAAACTACCATGCGCGGTTTGCGGCGGCCGCACCAACTAAGGCTGTGACGTTGAGAGGAGGGGCGCCGTGATTGGACGATGCCCAAGGTTAGCAATCACACAAGTTTCGGTTTCGGTTTCGGTTCTGTAAAACATAACCAATGGCTTTGTTGGATGGGCATTCTCAATATCTCAGTAATAATCGTACCGCGCTTCTGCCATGTTGTCGGCTGTAAAATGCACAAAATAAGCCTCCCAGGACGGCTTGTAGTCGTAGCATTCACTAGCCGAGACCTACGCAGTGCATGAACGCCCTCCGCGTACCCGCAGACGCCCAAATGTCATGCGCTTTTCCCCCATATTTGGAGCTTGCCTCCCTCATGCCTGTATCGTAAAAAGCGTGTTCGCACCAGGCCAAGGGTCTGTTCATTCTGGCCTGTGCCCACTGCCTGCAAGCAGTCGGTGCTTACGGCAACAGCACGCCAACGAGAACATAGCGCGCCAGTGCCAGCCTGCGCGCGTTTTGTGAACTAGTTCGTGTAGCCATGAACGTTGCGGCCCCAAAAAAGGTGAACTCAATATAGAAAACATCGGCGGAAAACAAAAAAGTTAACTTACAAAAAAAAAAAAAAAAAGCACGTACCCGCGGGGATTCGAACTCGTGACTCGCAAAACATTTGCCGTGAATTCCTAGAGCCTCAGACCGCTAGGCCACGGAGGGGGACGCCGATGCCTTGCTAATATAAGGTATATATTGTACAACCGGTTTACACTTTTATTTAGTTTTGGCATTTCAAGCCGCTTAGGTGACTATTTGTTGTACTGCGATCGTGCAGTAAGCGTCGCCCGAGTTTCCACAGTAGCTCACGTCTAGCAATTGCATTTCGTAGACGGAAAAGCGTTCGCAGATGCGTAGTCGTGCTGCTGACCGCTGTGCTTGTTCGCCCAGCGCAAAAACGTGCTTCCCGCGCCCTAGTTTTACGCTGTACGGTAAAAATATCAGTTGATTTTATTTGCTTAGTACCTATATTGACTTCGCTGACTCTTCTCCCGCCTTCAAGAGGCCTTATATTTTCCTACTGGCGTACCAGTCAGCGAAGCGTCGCATGTGCAGCGCTTGTGTGAAGCGACCTTGACTTGGAGCTAGATACAGTGTACAAACAAACCAAGTAAAGAAAGGCACATTCTTCCATTCACAAACGTGTCCTGGCTTCGTTTCAACTAAGCGAACGAATTGCGACCAAGCAATTTTTTTTAACCTCCTTGATTGCGACGACCCGCCGGCGGCCGGCGGACGAAACGCTGGGCCGACTGGCTCTGTCGGCCGGGGAGCCGTGCAGTAGCGCAGCCGTGGCGCAGCCAATTGCCAGCTCATCCCCTCCTGACGTCACACGAAAACGCCACAGAAAATGGGCGAGCGTAAAGAGAGGAGGACAGCGTTTTCGAATTAGTTTTTCTACTAAATAAAATCGCGTAAACGCGCCTAGAGTGGTCGAAACATGGCCTGGGGACTCCGGACTACAATTTGCGCTAGTAATCCCGCAGTGTTTACATATCACTTCAGTGTCCCTTTAACGGGAGAACCGAGTGGCCACGATACATTTCTAGCCCTTTTCCATTTGCACGTCTGTCAGTGTTGTGCCATCGCTTCGTTTCTTTTCTTGATAGTGGTCGATTGAGGAGCAAGTGCCTCACGTGTAGAGTTCTTCTGCAGCGGCTCCTGCTTTCTAGCACTTCTTTGCTTCGCTTATCGTTTGCAGCGCAAGAACGACGTTGTAAAGAGAACAAAACAAGACTGCCCGCGCAGAGCGGGGCCGGAAACCGCCTCCCTTGCTCTTACACGAAGCAGGCGCGAAGACGGAGAAAGCCCGATAAGGGCGACGCTGTCGCCAGTTGATGGCAGTGAAAAAAGAAAATGAGCGAAATATTGCCGAGTTACAGGAGCATTTCGCAGGTTCGTCCAAAATGTTCGGTGTGTAAAGCACAGTCGCGTACCGTTTGCTGCATAGGGGTATACAAAGGGATCCGATACAAAAGGCCACATTATTTTACTCGCCCTGTACTTTTTTAGTAGGCAAGTGCCACAATGGCACGCAATGTGCCACCCGTAGCACTCTGGGAATGGTGGCAGAAAATTATACTATTGTCCAGTCACAACCCCTTTTCCGCACGACTTCGGGAAAACTATCGATAGTGTTATTTTTCCATTTCCATTTTCTTCTTCTTGGTGGTTTACTTTACGCAGCCTAATCTGCGCAACAATCCTGGGCGTTGTTGCTACCGGTAAAAAGACGTTATTGGCATTCCGTGACCCGCTACAACAACTCGTGCTAGCGGGTTGCTACCTGCAATGCACTGGGACAAAGGTGCATGCAAAGGTAGTGCGCGTAGAACGCTTATTGCGGCAGCATATTCAGGATTGATGTATGCAAAAACATTCGATTGTTCCGGTACTGTTTTGCTGCTCTAATCACACTTGCCCTGTCGCTCTCATTTTCGCGCGGAGCACACAATAAAATTGTTCTCTCTCTCTCTCTTTCTCTGTAATAACGCCCTACCAAGCTGTACCGTTTCGCTACCACGGAACTTTTCGAGCCTTCTGCCATATACCAGATTCCGTGGAGCACCAAAATTCCGGACCCCTGTCATCGCGGCGTCAGCGACACGGATCGCGATCTTCGATATCACGACGCTCAGCCATTCCGTCTCGGTTGTGGTGCCGTGGCGAGGCGTCCTCGAATGGAAATCACTTTCGTTCGCGGCTTCTCGACCCGTTCCTCGGCTGAGGAGAGGCGCTTCCACGAGCGCGGGGCCCTCGATCGCCGAGGCCAGGGAGAAAGGCGGGGGTTGGGCGAGGGGAAAAGAGCTAACGTCGAAAAGAGCACACACACACGACAAGCGGAAAGGCGAACCCGATGCACCGCGGGCCCTCGAAGGCGACGAAGTCAGTGGCGACGGCGACGCCGGCAGCAGCGATGCGTGTTGTCGCAGTTTCCCAGCTTCCAGGACGTCAGCGCCGTCGCAAGGGCCCTCAAGGCCGCCAGAGGCCGTGTTGCTTGCGCCATATCGCGTCGCATACCGTCCGCGCAAACCCTGCAGCGGCGTGCGATCACAACTTGGCGAGCCGGCGCGGTCAACGAGGATGTGTACGATCGCGAGTGCTCTCTTTGACGTGTTGTGCGTATTTGTTACGCGTGTTTTTGTCGTGGCGCGATCGTGATCGCGAGAGCGAGCTGTTGGCGATTCGAAGTGCAGCGCGTCGGTTATGACCGCAAGGATAGAAAACGATATGATGCTCCTATGGATTGTCAAGAAACGTAACGCCTTAGAAGAGCGCGATTACGCCTCCCTATATAACTTTAAGAACGGGCACAGAATAAACGCAATTGATTTCTAGGAAAACATAATCTTCACACGTCATCAAAGCGCAGTTAACTTCTAAGTTGAGGTTTTATTGCAGCGATCTCAAAATACCCAGAAATGTGCTTTTTCAGGCACTCGTACAGACGACACGTAATAAAACATTGCGGCAAAGCGTAAACCACATCAGTACGATTTTTTTTTTCTGGGTGGTATTATTGAGTGAAGTTGCCGTCTTAAGTGACGAATTCTGCTCCAGGGGAATCACTTGCACGGCTCATTAGTGAAATTTAGAGCAAGTAAATGTCAGTAATGTACGAATGCATGATCTTTCGGCCAAACACATGCGTATACGGTTGTTACGTTTGTTTGTCTTCCAAGTTGAACCCAGAAAAAATGTTCAGTAAACCGTCCCTTCCATTCGTTTCCACTACTGCGGTGGATACGGGGAGGCCCCGCGGTATCTCGCTTGTGACGTCATGCCAGAGATGCGATGATTGATGATATAACTCGTAAATGTATAGTGTAATAAGGTCATTGAGCCATGTGGCAGGTACTCAAAAAGAGGTTAGTCGGGTAGCGCATCTTCGACCAAAATCACACACAAAAAAATTGCGATGACAAAAAAATGAAATTATGGGATTTCCTCGTAGTGACCTTGCTCAAATTTAAAGGGTATTAACTCTGCAATGACTGGTTCTCGAACGCCATACCAACCTACTTATCATATTTATCTTTTTTTTCAGATAATTTAAGAAAGTGAGCTATAGGAGCAAAAGGGACCAAGGGTGTTTCAATGGAATCTTGCAATTTCCTCCTTTTTTATGAGTTCCATTCGTATTATCCGAGCCTTTTCCATAGGTGTAACCAATTGCAAAAACTTCACCCCTCAAACGAACAACACAATTCCCTATAAATTACTGAAGTAAATACTAATTATTTCATTGCACAGTGAAAGACAAATGTCGCTGATTACGCGCAATTCCAGTGGGGAGCTAGCTAGGAACTTGTGGAACACCCTTAACAAGCCACTCCGGGGCAAGGCCTGGCAGACACAGTAGCCCTACTTAATAAGCAGCCGGTGAATGCGGGAAGTTATGAACAGGAACCGCTTATCGATGTGGCCACCACTACTGGTATACCTCCTCTTTTCTCTTTCTGTCCTTATCTCTTCCGCTCTTTTTCCGCCCGGCTTACGCGCGTAAACAATCCCGCATGCGCTGCGGGCAGCACTCCACGCGCCCCCGTCGGCGGTGGTGGAGACCCGGCTGTATCGGCGAGTGATTAAAGGGCGCACGTGAGCGTGGAAGTCACGCCGGACAGAGGACGAAGTCCGGCGCTGATAGCGGCGCCGCCGTCCGCTCGAAGAGCTTCCGCAACACGGGTCACGTCCCAGGGAGAAATCGTTGCTGAACGAACATCACGGAGAGCGCTCAAGGTCTCCCAAAGCAGCCTGCAGGACGTCGAGAGGGCGCTTCTGGAGGCAGAAGAAGGCGCGAACACGGCTCACCGTTAACGACGGCTTTTAATTCCGCTGACTAGCCGAACGTGGTCCAGAAACGTACGGCAAGGGATTGAAAGATGGAGCCTTGACGGACGCTAGATTTGCTCAGAGCGCGAAGGTTTTCAAATGTTAGCGAACAGGCGTTAGCGACAACACGTTAGCGCGAGAGGACAAATGCAGCTGGTAGAAGGAAAAACGACTGATCTTTCGTTTCTCTGCCCTAGATCTTACGTACTTTCTTATGTTTAACCTTGCGTGATAAAGACAGTGCTTCGAGCTTTAAGGAAGCCACCGCGAATACAATTTTGTTGTAAACAAAATCGTTTCTCTCTCTCTCTCTCCTTCCGCTAGCTGTGAGCTGGTTTAAAAAAGAAAAAAGAAAAGAACGGAGCGGCTTGCAACCATAGTAGCCACTAATTGACTGCGACAATAGCGATATTGTCGTGGCAATTTGTGCAGGACGTCCGAGTACATTTACTTTTTGCATTGCACTGAATGAATTCCTTCGTTATCACAATTTTCTTTTATTATTGAAGAGTTCACGTCAATTTCTGTAATTCTCGCAGATGCAGAAGTTCTTTCTGCGCTGATTTAGTTTTTAATCAGTGATTTAAATGTTTGAAAAATATATTCAACACTTTTTATTTTGTGAACCATGTGAGGTGCTGTGAAATCCCTGTTTTCATGAAGTCTGAGTGCGCGTACAGGCGAAAGAAGACTGAAAAGACATTTCCTGCGTGTTTTCCCAATTACGCTACTTGCATTACTAGCAGCTCCAACTCTACGGTTTATTGAATCGCATAATGCATTTAGCTGGCTCGACAGCTATGAATTTGCGAAGTTCTAATAACATGTTAATTTTCCAGAAGCGGCGACGGTGTCTGGTCTCATTATCGAGGCCTTGTAACTCAACGCTTTCGACATACAGTGATTTCCCTCACACGTGAACACATCCCCCCTTCCACGTCACAAAACACACACGCACGCACGCACGCACACACACACGCGCGCACTCACGCACACACACGCGTGCACGCACACACACACACACGCACGCACGCACGAATGAAATAAATATGCAGGAGCGGTCGTGCCATCCTTGCTTTTATGTTGCCTTCGTTCCGTCCGCACTGTACAATCAAGATGAACGTATACCCAATGCTTTCTACGTAATGTGATTTCTACAAATACACTTTTTGAACGCTGGGACAAAAGGGGGGGGGGGGGGGCATGTAGAAGCTTTTCACCTCAAACTTTATTAGCTAAATTAGATACGCCACTCTCTTTCGTCCCCACATTAATTTTATATGCATGTCTATGCCGCCGTTCGCGAGGTGTTTACTATGCACGCGAACAGCCGCGGAACAAAGGTGGGCGCACAAGCCCTCCCCGGTCGCCCCCGTACCTTCAACCTTTCCCAGCGACGCCAGCGCCCTCATCCGGCCTCACTCGCCTTCTCGGCTCGGCGCTTAACGATCAAAGTCACGGAAGAAAGCAGCGCCGCTCGCTCGTTTCGCGCCCCCGCCATCTCGCCCGGTCGAGACCTCCGTAGAACAGTTTCCTCCGCTGGCGCAGCTGGCACCGGTGCGTGGGCGCACACGACGCCATCAGGTGTGGAAAGGCTTTGATTGTGCCCGGCACGCTGTCTACGCTGTCGCTCGTCGACGGGCGTTGAAAGAGATCAAAGGCGGTGTTTTCGGCATGCCGGTGACATTCGCCGCGCTTTAGCAGAAACAAGGAGCCAGTTCTGGTTTGCCTCGACTCAGCGGGAGCGGCAAAGAGACAAAGAGACGTGCGGCATCTGTCCGTGTCGCCTCTCGTTGTCCGCCGTCCCTTTTTATCGTGCTATGAATATTTTGTCGTTAATTAGAAGGCTACTAAGGGGAGAGGAAAGTATTATCGAGGGAAGTTACTAAAAAGTAATGATTACTTCTGATTTCGTTTGAGTGTAATGAGGCAGTAGTATTGTGCCTCATTACATTATAAATGCGGAAAAGGAGGACCCGTGGACGGTGGTCTCTGTTTGGGGAGTGAGTGATTACGAAACAGGGTGCGGATGAATACACGGAATAAAATATGAACTACTTCGGGGAGGTTTCCTCATGCGCACTGCGAAAAGGTCTTTTCCAGTCTTTGTCGAGTTTAGGAAGTGGTACTGAGTGATACAGTGTAAGCGCAGCGTTCACGGTACTCATGCTCGGCCGTTCCTGAGTGATTATACGGCTATATTAAGAAGTGTGTCCGAATCCTCTCAGGGGATAATGTGGGAATAATCTGCATGGTCGTTAGAGAGTATGGTAAAATTTCAATAAAAAGCAATAGCACATTATGTCCAGATGATGATGATGGAGTGTGGTAGGTGTTCGGGTTTGACAACAATGGTAACGTAGAGGAAAACAAAGCAAAAAGCCAACAGGCAGGCAGTCAGATGTGAAATGACTTTTTGTTTTCCTATGATCGCTTCTTGGGAGCAAAAGAGGAAAGGATGTTCCTTCAAAATAGCTAGAGTATTTTAATGAACAGTTGAACGACAAAGAAACAGAAAAATGGTAGCAGAAACCACTACGCTGGTTGTCTTCGCTATAGAAGAGCATCGTGAATAAGACTCACAAGTGACTTGTTTTAGGGACGGTAGTCTTATTTGGACTACCTAAACGCGAAAAATTTGGTCTGTCTTGGTGTTTGTCTGTCTGCCACTCTAGTAACGTGCCGGGCCAAAAGATAGAACACTGCTTGAACCAGAAGTTTATAGAGGCGAAACCTTTCCAATCTGCTAAAACTTGTGACATGCGCTTTATTCATGTCAACTTTGTTTATTTTTTTTTATCATAGGACCCACAGCGCCTTTCCAAGGCATTACAATTTGGTGGGAGAAAATAGAAATTCGTACGTAAAAACAGGCAAACGAATATGACGTAAAGCAATTATGACGAGCCAAAATCAGGCATGGTCAACGAAGCTACCTTACAAGAAACACGAAAATACATCATTAGACACCATTGAGACGTTATCACTGGGCAGCTTATTCCATTCGCTAATGGGTTAAGGGAAAAAAAAACATGCTTAAACAATTCTGTTCTACAATATATTTACTTTATTTTGCAAGAGTGATCTGTCCTTTACTCAAACTGTACCCATTAAGCAACAACTTTGTTCTATCGCAGTTCTGTTACGAAATATATTGTGAAAAATATTTTAGCCTGAGGACTTGCCTACGATGCTGAAGCGAATCCCAACCTATGCTACGCTTAGCAGTGGACATGCTGAAGTTCCTTGAGTAGTCTTTAAGTGCAAAGCGAGTAGCTAGGTTTTGCACTCTTTCTAGTTTATCGATATCAGATTTTATACGTGAATCCCACACCATACAAGCCAACTCGAGTATGGGACGAACATTGGTCGTGTACAGCAACTCCTTAGTTTTCACTGGAACGCGTTAAGCATTACGAAGTAGGAAGCCCAAAACACAAGCCTTCACACATACATTATTTACATGACGGCGCAAAGGCAGGTCAGAGGTAAGATACACATCGATATATTTGTGTTCAAACGTATGGTTAAGAGATGTGCCATTAATGGTATACGATTAAACTTGGGGCGTTTTCGTTCTGGTAAAGAAAACATTTGGCACATTTGAGGCACAAGATAAGTAAAGATAAGTACAAGTAAGAGTAAGCAAAAGATAAGCGGCTGTATATTTCGTAATTCGCTGATATCCGAGAAGATGAACTTATTTTCAACAAGGTTACTTACTAGTAATGAGTGGGTCACGTGTTACTCGTGGGAGGCGTACCCTTGGATTACAGGAGGGTCAGGTTACTGGTGACCCAAAACTCGACCCTCAGTCAACGACCCACCAACAGGAAGAACCGCCAGTTATCAACCAGACATTATTGACATTTCCTTTCTGGCTGACGGGCGGACGGACGGACGGACGGACGGATGGACGGACCAAACTTTCAGCGTTTGCCTAGCCGAAGAAATGAAATGGTCGACAATAAATCCCTGAGGAAGTTAAGTCCGCTTAGGCGCTTCGAATGAGAAAGCCAAGCGATTGTTAAAGATTTTTTTTTTTTTTACTTCCACATCGTGTTTGCGTCTCTTTCTTCGCTTTGGTTCTTTCGCCTTTTTACGCGAATTACACCGACAGCCAGACTGTCGGCAATTCGTGCGGCGGCTTCCCTACAGTCAGAGCTTCCTTCCGCGTGCACCCTTCCTACTCACGTGCCATCACGTTCACCGGTCACGCGCCACGCACCAACAAACTAATTCTTGTTCCCCACCTGGCAAAGTGCCAAGTGAGCGCTGGTGTCAGCCCATTTGGCTCTTGCTTTAGAGATCCGGCTCCAATTCCCTCGTGAACCTTAAATGTGTTTCTGTTTATCTATTCTTGCAGCGGTGGCCGTTTTGGTGCCATTCGTGTTGACGCCGACTACCGTGACGGTCACTTTTTGCGCCTGATGACTCGTCTAATGCTTTCATCTTAATAACACAAAGAAGACAAGCAAGTAGCGAACTGCGGCCACTGAGTAGCTAGGCTCAAAGAGAATAGGTGAGAGCCTCAAAGGACCCGCACTAGCCAGTTACGGATGATGATAAAAGAAAAAAAACTCTACGTGCAGCCCGCTGTGACCATCCGAGAAACCGGTAATTTCATTATCGTAACACGGTTACGGACCGTCGGCCGAGGCACAGTTGAAGGCCTCGATAAAATCGATCTTCAGGACTACGCGGGCACAGCCAATAAACGAAAGAGCTTTTTATGATCCCCCCCCCCCCCTCAACCCCAGGTAGCGCAAAGAAGAATACGCATATAGCAAATTTAAAGTCGTTTCCCTAAGTGAATGCGAGTAGTAACTTTCGAGCGGGATGAATTCCGCTTGTTTATTTTTGACTATGTTTTTTTTTTTGTACTCTAGCCCACTACAAAAACGCACGCCGCGGCTTCTCCCCACCTAAGCCTAATCTCATGCGAAACGTAGCAACCATCTTTAGGCGCCTTCAACTCAATTAGTATCCTCATAAGTCCTTCGAATGACATGTATCCCACTCAGCATCCCGCCACTAGTATATTCTGTCCTTCGCCTGGCGTTCTGCACCATTTGGAATGAGAGTGTTAACCACCCCTCAACCCTCACCCGTCACCCAATCTCTACATTTCAGCAGTGGGTAAAGTGGATAGCCCGCTGTGACCTCCCGGACAGCTTAGACTGGGGGAGAGGGCCAGGGCAGTCAGCCTGTACTAAGGCATCCTGAACTAAACACTATAATCGGGCCTTTTCTGAAACCTCAATGCAATATTTCTAAATCAATCAAATTTTCATTTATTCTTTTCTGGCTTACTTTTTATGTGATTTCTGTTTTTAATTTGGAAGCATTATATGCCCCATAAGGCGCAAAACGCGGCTCTTTGAGCAGAGGATGGCCCCGAAATTCTACTTGAACACGGCTTTTGGAAAAAAAACAGTGTCAAGAGGGAAAAAAAGAAAAACAAGCCTGAGGCCCTCGTTGCTCCGCGAGCGCGCCAGGGTAAGCCTTCAGTGGTGCTTGTGTACGTTGAAGCTGTCAGAGTGACCTGCGCCGTTTCTCCGGAGGACAAGTGCTTCGATTTCGCGTGTACCGCCAGTTGCCTTGTCGGCTAAGCGCAGTAGACCGCGCAGGCAACGCCAACAAGGCCGAACCGTGGGAGGCGTGAAATGCTATCTGGAGCCACACTGTTTTCGCAATCAACCAACGTAAGAAGACGTATGCACCTCGATGAATTATCGTTTCCATTTTAATTTAGATTTCGTCGTTTTATCGTTTACCCTTAATTATCGCTTCCATTTTAAATTAGAAAACGGCTCACCTGGCTGCTCGAGGACTGATTTACCGAGGCCCAGAAGTGGACGTCTCGCAGCACGGCGCACGAAACTCCCGCGAACCCTTGCTTACCTTTAATGACCTTACCACAACTACCGCCTACTGCGACTAGAACAACCTCCCCATCACACGTCTCTCCCTCCACCCTTAGACAGATTACGGCGACAATCACAAACCCATTTCCTGTCCACCAAACACGTCCTCCACCACGTCTATCCCACATTATATTCCCACCTAAAGTGCCCGGAATGTGGCGCTCGAGATTCCACGCCACATGCCATTTGGGAATGCCCCTTTTTACCCCCGCTCCGTTTACCCAACCCTCCCACTACCAGGCTGGAGGTGATATGGAGCTCATCAACCTAGCTGCAGCTCCTGGCCACCACTAGGGCTCAAGATTACGTGGCGCGCCTCCCCCACCTAAGGGACACTCGCTAGGACTGAGCCTCGACAGAAATAAAAGTTTTTTTTTCTCTCTCTTTCTCTGTCAAAGTATACTTAGCCCGCCCATTCTCGGGGACTATTGCGGGGCGATAAAGGCGATACTCTGCCCAAACACGAAGAGGTACAGCCACGTAAGCGGAAACCCGGCTATGTATAATCTCCTCGCGCTACTGTGGACTTCTGTGCAACTGCCGCGCACTCCATTGGCACACACAGTAGGCTCGGGCCTTGCCTGCCAGAGGAGCCTGAGCAAATCTCTCTATTGATCGCGCGGCACTATTTGGCTCTGTGACCTTAACTGACACGTTCACCCTCCAACAAACGCGGTTTTGCGAGACGGTGCACCTAGCGTTCTCGCGATAAATGGCGATGTCCCTGCGTCGCGTGGAACATAACTTAATTTGATCTCAATTAACGCGCCGACGGGATGGCTTACGAAGCGACACGCACCGTAATAACACCAGCGTGATGCTCCTCCCCCAACCCCTGCCGCCACCGATATCAAGAAAAGCAAGGCGACGTAGCCGGGTGTGGCTGGTGTACGCCAGGTACTCGTGACATCACTTCACCACCGCAATTGAACGATCGCTGATTTGGCGCTGGCAGCGATTACGAGCAGGTAACCTCAGTGGCGGGTGTTGCCGCTCACCGCAATAGATCTCACGCCGAAAAGAAAGGTCCACATGCGAGAAAGGAGCTCATAATATGGCCGAAAATCTATCTTGGAGCAGGGTTCCCCATAATCAAGTTCACAGAAGGCGACAAAAGCTCTTCTCCGTTTTCTTAACGACACACATTTACACGAACGTCTTTGGTATCTGAGACCAGCCTATGAGTGCCCGCGCGTTCCCGCTCCTATCTCCTTATTTTCTCCTTATTTTCCCATCTCTTCCTTCTATCCCCTGAGCCCCACTATCCCTGTACAGGGTGGAAAACCTGGATCCTACACATGGTCAACCTCCGCGCCTTTCCTTTCATCTCTCTCTCTCTCTCTCTCTCTCTCTCTCTCTCTCTCTCTCTCTCTCTCTCTCTCTCTCTCTCTCTCTCTCTCTCTCTCTCTCTTCTCTCTCTCTCTCTCTCTCTCTCTCTCTCTCTCTCTCACATCCAGAAAGACTTGGCTCCTCTGAATCCCACCTGGCTTCGAAACCAACGCCATAAGGGCGTTCCCCTCTATTGGCGCAAACTCTCAAGCCATGCTCTGCCCACGGAGAGTGATTATCGGTCTGCTGAGGCAGAAACTCTCTGAGACGCGTGCCGAGATGACCTTATACCGCGGGGTTGTCAAAACAACGCGTCCGCTGTGTCTTGACATCCGCGCACAGAGGTTACGGAGTTGCATGCGTCAGTGATGATGATGTTTGGAGTTTAATGGCGCAAGGCCGACAAAGGGCAAAGAGCGCCAAACAATAGTGATTAAATGAAAGTGGCATGGAAGTAAAAGTAGAACATTTCAGTAAAAATAAACCAAGTAAAAGACAACGTAATGAAGATGATGACTGGTGTAAAGGGCCAGGTTGTCAACATGCATGATAAGAAATGAGATGTAAAAATTTTACGTCGGTAAGAAACTCGAAAACGCGTTTGATTGAAAACATGGCTTCATCTCCTAAGAAGTATGACAGGTGTGGTGGAATATGTCGCGTGTGTAGTTGTGGGAAGTATTTGTGTCGTGTTGTGTCAAGTGCCTTACATTGTATAAGGATGTGGATCACGGATAGGGCCTCTCCGCACCTGCTGCACAGAGGTCTTGGAGACCCCGTGAGAAGGTGCGAGTGCGTTGCATGAGTGTGCCCTATCCGTAATCTAGCCAAGGCGACTTCAGTGTATCTATTACGTGTGTCGGTGGTGTATGGTCCCAAGTGTGGTTTTATTACGTGTAACTTGTTGTCTGTTTGTTCACTCCAGTGTGTTTGCCATGTTTTGCGAAGTTGTTGTCTGATGTGTGGTTTCACGTCGGTGTAGGGTAATGTGGTTATGTCTACTGTATTCGTGAGTGTAGCAGCAGCAGCCATTCGGTCCGCTGCTTCGTTCCCGGCTATACCACAGTGGCCAGGGACCCAGCAAAGAACTAGTTCAAATTTGTGGACATACACAGACATAATACCCTTGACTATTAGATTTACAACGTGATTTCTTGAAGACTTTGTTGCCGACAACGCCCGCACGACACTGAGTGAGTCTGTATATATAATGGATCTTGGGATGTGACATTGAAGGATATGATTGACAACAAGAAGTACACCGTAAGCCTCTGCCGTAAATATACTAGTATGACTATTCAGAGTTTTGGTGACACTAAGGCCGGGCCCATGCGCCGCGCAGGACACAGAGGTGGAAGTCTTAGAGGCATCCGTATAAAATTCAGAGCACTCATACTTCTGCTGCAAATACAAGAAATGCTGCAGAATGGCACATGTGGGAGCTCGGTTTTTATCTACATGTGTGAATGATGTGTCGCATGAGACAGGGCGGAGATGCCATGGTGCTATGAGATCTGTTACAGAACTTTGGATGGTATCTAAAAAGGAGACAGCAAGCTCTGACGCTTCCTCTCTAACTCTGTAAGAGAAGGGCGCAGAGAAAGATGGTCGATTTAAAAGGAGTTCAGTCATGGAGGTATCATGAAAAACTGATTTAAAAGGATGGTGAGGCATGGATGAAATTTTAAAAGCATAAAGAAGGTCTGTGTATGCTCGCTGACGTTGCAGGTTCCATTTATTGCACTCTACATACAGGCTTTCGACTGGACTAGTCCGAAAGGCACCACAGGACAAGCGGAGCCCTAGATGAAGCACAGGGTCCAGCATTCTGAGGGATGTTTTAGTGGCTGACCCATAGACAACGCTGCCATAGTCCAATCGTGAGCCTATCAGGCTGGCAAAAACACGCAACAGAAGCTGTTTGTCAGCACCAAAAGAGATGTGCGAGAGAACCTTCAGGATATTCATTGTTTTTAAGCATTTATGTTTTAGTGGTTTTATGTGTGGGATGAATGTGAGCTTTTCGTCAAAGATTATACCTAAAAACTTGTGTTCCTTTTTGACAGGAATCGAGACACCGTGGAGTTGAATGTCTGGATCCGGCCGGATGCCACGCCTCTTGGAAAACAAGACACAAGTGCACTTCCCTGGATTAAATTTAAAACCGTTCCTGCCTGCCCAACCAGCTAGCTTGTTAACACCAAGCTGGACTTGGCGCTCGCAGACAGACAGGTTACAAGACTTAAAGGATAATTGTACGTCGTCTACATAAATTGAGCAGGAAATCGACGGTGGCAATGCCTTCCTCAGGGAATTCATTTTCACAATAAAAAGGGTGCAACTTAAAACTCCACCTTGTGGCACTCCATTTTCCTGCACATGCACCCTAGAGAGTGCAGTTCCAAGTCGCACGCGAAACGTCCTTTCGGACATGTAACTGGAAAGCGTGTTTATCATGTTACCCGACATGCCAAAGGACTTCAAGTCGCTAAGGATGCCGTACCGCCACGCAGTATCGTACGCCTTTTCAAGATCAAAGAAGACTGTCATACAGTACTGCTTGTGGAGGAAAGCATCTTTGATATAAGACTCTAATGCAACGAGTTGATCGTTGGTAGATCGCCCCGCCCTAAAGCCCGCCTGGCAGCTCTCGAGAAGGCCATTGTACTCTAAGAAGTACACAAGTCTCCTGTTTATCATCTTCTCGAAGAGCTTACACAGGCAGCTTGTCAGGGCAATGGGGCGATAACTGGCAGGAGAGGAAGGGTCCTTCCCTTCCTTTAGGACAGCCACTACTATGGCCTCCCTCCAAGAGCGAGGAATGTGCCCTGAAAGCCATATTTTATTGTATAGGTGTAAGAGTGTTTCAAGAGTGTCTGGGTGTAGGTGTTGTATCATGGTGTATGTGATTTTGTCTGCACCTGGAGCTGAAGGTTTGCACGAGCTCAGGGCAGCCCTCAACTCATAGAGAGTGAATTCAGAGTTGTAAGAAGTTTTTGATCTGTCTTTGTCGTGTAAGGGCTTTTTTTCTGCAGATGTTTTGTGTTTCATGAAAGTGTTCGTGTAGTGTGCTGAACTGGACACGTGTTCGAAGTGTTGTGCAAGCGTGTTAGCCTGGTCTTCAAGTGTGTCCCCTGTTGTGCTAACCAGGGGCAGGCTGTGTGTCTTTTGTCCTTTGAGCTTGCGTATACGTGTCCAGACTTTGTGTGTGTCCGTGTATGAATTAATGGATGTCAAGAAGGTGTGCCAACTCTCTCGTTTCGCCTCACGGCGCACACGTTTTCCTAACGCCTTGGCCCGTTTGAACAAAATGAGGTTACCCGACGTGGGGTACCGACGAAGGACACCCCACGCCTTGTTCTGGGCCTCTCGCGCCCGCCTGCAGTCCTCATTCCACCACGGCCTCCGCTGGTTGCGCGGGGCACCAGAGGCGTGGGGAATGGACTTTTCGGCGGCGTCGAGGATGTGCGCCGTGAGGAGTTGAGTGGCTTCTTCAACGTGTAGGTGTCCTATGGATGTGTGGTGTAGTTTGGATGTCTCTGTAAATGTGTTCCAGTTAGCTCGTGCTTCATTGAACCTATTATGGGAAGATGGACTGCTCGGGCCTTTACCTATATACGTTAATGAAGTGGGGAAATGGTCACTGCCATATGGGTCAGGTCCCACACCCCACTCGAGAAGAGGAAAGAGAACTGCGGAGCCAATAGCCAAGTCAAGACATGAGTATGTGTTGTGTGCTATGTTATGATATGTAGGCTGCTTATTGTTGAAAAGGCATGCTCCAGAGGATGTAAGAAACCTCTCTATCAGGCGACCTCGGGTATCCGTTCGAGAAGAGCCCCAAAGAGAATTGTGAGCATTAAGGTCGCCTGTTAGAATGTATGGTTCAGGCAGCTGGTCAACCAGCGCTTCGAAGTCAGAGCTCAAAAGTGTAACATCAGGAGGAATGTATATGGAGCATACCGTTATCAACCTATTAAATATTATTAAGCGTATTGCTACAGCCTCAAGGATAGTGTTTAAAGTGACAGGGTGGCATGCTAAAGATTTCCGGGTGATTATGGCCACACCCCCAGAAGAGTGTGTGCAGCCATCCCTGTCTTTCCTGTATACCAGGTAACTATTCAAGAAATTTGTGTGTTTGGAATTCAGATGTGTTTCCTGGATACACATTATACTTGGCTGATTGGCATGCAGAATCTCATAAATGTCGTCAAGATTATTCAGAAGGCCTCTGCAGTTCCATTGAACAATATTTTCTCTTCCCATTATTATGTGTTCAGAGCTACTGGAGTGTGGCTATTTATGTAGGGTCTTTCGGGGCTTGCACTCTTGGAAGGGGTTTTCTGACCTTCTCTACTGACCTGGACGTCGCAGCCCGTTCCTTCCGCTGAGATGGAAGCCGGAAGGGCTCGACGTCCATGTCGTCATCTGAAGGCAAGGGGGTGCCCAGCGGACTGGGCCCCCTTGACATTGTACCCTTTCGGGTGTTCTTTGCCTGCGCTGCCAGTGCCGAAGGCGTGGGGAGCACCCCAGATGGCACAGGCAGTGAGGCGTGGGAGGGGGTCGCTGCGATTGCCTCCGCCTCCATCTCGTTCGGGCCCTCGCGCGTGCTTCGGGCCGGTGGAGAGGGGGAAACGGTGGGTGCAGCAGCATCCCCACTGGACGTGGATGCCACCACAGCCGCTGCTGACTCAGCGAGCGGTGCGGAGGCGGGTTGGGCTGCCTGAGGCAACCCAGGGGGGGGTGGGGGTGGGACCAAGTCCGACTCGCGGTACTGGGTCCCCGCAGAAACCAGGCGCCGCTCCGCCCCCCGGCGAGCTGCGTCGGCGTACCTCCCCAGAGGGAAAGAGGCGAACCTCTTCCGCGCCTCTGGGAAGGTGATGTTTTCAGTGACCTTGATGTTAATGATTTTCTTTTCTAATTGAAACTTTTCACAGCTGCGGGACCATGCTGCGTGCGGCCCCTGACAGTTTGCACAGGTGAAGGTAGTAGAGTCACAGTTTTCAGTAGGGTGGTCATGTGCGGCGCATTTCGCGCAGGTCGTTTTGCCGCGACAAGAAGTTGTAGCGTGCCCGAATCGCTGGCACTTGTAGCAGCGGCGCGGGTTAGGTATGTACGGACGTACACCACACCTAATGAAGCCAGCATTGATGTGCTCAGGAAGTTTTGATTTGTTGAATGTCAGGATTATATGCTTTGTGGGGATTTCCTTATTGTCTCGTCTGATGGTGATACGCCTCACTGCAGTTACACCCTGATCTTTCAGGCCTTCCAACAGATCAGCTTCGGTCTCATTCAACAAATCGGTCTCCGAGATCACACCCTGAGAGCTGTTGAGGCTACGATGGGGGGTGACTCGGATGGCCAGATCTGCCATGCAGGTTTGCGACAGGAGGTTAGTGGCTTGTTGCTGCGTCTTGACATTGACAAGGACTTCTCCGGTACGGAGTTTCTTAGCATCGAACGATTTTCCGAGGATGCCTTCCAGGAACTTAGTGATCAGGAATACGGACATTGAAGAAACAGGGTTTGTTTTGTCAACTGCCTCGATAACCAAGAATCGAGGATAGTTGTCAGGTTTCGGACTGTGGATTGTTGGAAGGGATGGAAAAGATACTTCGGTGCGGCCCCTTTTCAGGGACCGATCACGTTTGGGGGGGGGTTTAGAGAATGCCATACATCATAGTATAGAAGCAGGGGACGGGGGTTCTTTCTTCTCAAACCTTACCCTGATAGCCTGAGAGGTCCCGGAGCTCCCTGCCTGGTAAACAGACAGGGAGCCCATCCGCCGGAGCTTGACCTGGGCTCCGACGGCCACCGTTCGTGGTTTCTAACCCTCCACCTATAAACACATCGCCACGGTTGGATCCAGCTTATGTTTGGGGGCTCGGGGTCCGCGGTATCGCCAGTACCGTCACCATGAATACTCAAGGTGCCCCGTGCGGGGTGCATGCGTCAGTCGTACGCGCCTTCAAATCTTGAAACAATGGGAGCCGACCCTGGCGATGTTTACTGCGTTATAATTAATTAATTAACGTGCGATAAAGACCTTGGCGTGTGGTTTCATATTTCTAGGCCAGTATGCATCCGGCAAAGCTATAAAAAGAAACAAAAGTTCCGCATCAGTTCTTCACTGTACATGATACATGATGCGCTGCACAATCTTCAGCTATGACTGCAAGTTTTGGTGCGAGGAGGGGGGGGGGGGGAGTAAAAGCATCAGAGAACTTTTGAAGATCCTAGCAGCAGCTAAACCGGAGCACTGGGAAGTCCTTCTGACTAGCGAGGTCCTGGAGAAGCAGCGCCATCTGGTGACCGGGGCCGTTCGAACTGCAGCTGGCCATGGCATCCTGGACTAGGGACGACATCTGCTACCCTGCAAGACCAACCGGTGCGACAAAAGAGGGCCATCTTCCGCTCCCTCTTTCCCATTATCCGAGATCAATAAACGTTTATTCCTCCTCCTCCTCTTCGTCGGCTTAGCCCCCGTGAGCACGCGCTAACGCTAATGTCATCTATACACGACAGCAACAGCGGCCTAAGTTCGTACGCCATGCCGAGGAAAAAACGAAACTCCTACAAAAGTAACAACGGAGCTCGGCGACTGCTTTCTTCCAGTTAAGTTGATATCGCGGTTAGTTGCCGTTCACGTTGGGTCCAGCTAACGATCGTGACTAGCCGCTGGGTCATTAACCACAACCACACGAGCTCGAGTGGACTTACGGATGTTTGTTCAGGGGTAATAATTTTGTTATATCTCTGTTCACGTTGCTTAGGCAACACAAAAGCGAACAAAAAAGTGGTGTCAGGCGTAACTGGCAGGTGCGCTAATCTCCTAAGATTCCGCACCGCCACCCCGTCCGCCAAGCATTGTTTTTTGCACAGGATCCGCACTGGCAAAAGTGCTCTACGTGCCTTTATAGAACGATGCGAACAATCAACTCCGCGTTATGTTGTTTATAAACGGCTAAAAAATCTGTTGCCCCAGTGTCCTCCTCTATTCGCTTAATGTGTGAGTGAATTGAATCGATGGCTTTTTATTGAAGGAGGGCTAAGATCAAAGTGTAATGGGAGTAGTAGAAAAATTCGGTACTTCCCTTTAAAGAATTCCAGATGACACACGCTTGATGTCACATTTGCAGTCCAATTCTACGCTTGAAGAGCCAGAATACATCTGAGGGTCGGAAAAAAAAAAAAACACCCTAATACTACCTGCGCACCCTAGACAAATGTGGACCCATATGATGCCTCTACTCGCCCGTTTGCTTATAGCTATTGCGCCAGATCAACACGATGAGCGCCAAGACGCCAAACAAGCCGAGTTCCGCTGTGTTAATTAACTTTCTTTCCTTCTCTCGGGTCGCCCTTTCGGCTTACGCCGGCCCATGGAGCCTGCTAGAATCGAAGGCGTGCCGTGGAATAAACAGCTCCCCTTCCTTGCTCCGTCTCAGTTCTTCCCTTCTTTCGTATTCCGAGGTCCTTCCCCTGAAAAGTTTCGCGCTGCTGGGAGCTGTTGGAAATCAGCGAGTCCCTTCCGTGGGAATCAAGGTGCTGCGTGCCCCAGGATGGAACTCAAAGATGCCCGTATAAGCTGAATCGCCTAGGCTTTACTAAACTTATTCGTCTACGGGGAACAGCAGTGCCGACCAAGGGAACCATTCCGATTTATGCGTTTGAGTACGCACCAGCAGTGCGGTTTTGGTTGTGTGACATTGTGTGACAAACAAGCCTTAATAACATTAATGAATGGTGCAGGGAGTGGGGCATGGTGCTTAATAATGAAAAATTCGTTCTTCTTCGCATAACTCGTAAAAAAACTCCCATTCCTTTCACATATACGCTAAGGTCTTCCCCTTTGAACCAGGTCACTAACCATAAGTATTCAGGTGTAACATTTACCGACAATCTATCCTGGAATTCACATATCGACAACATTTGCTCGTCTGCTCTACGCAAACTCTGCTTCCTGAGGCACAAACCCTCTAAAACACCTTCAAACGGAAAATTACTTGGCTATCTCTCCCTTATCCGCCCTAAATTTGAATATGCCTGTATCGTATGGGATCCATTCACCGATTCGAACATTAAAAAAACTTGAAAGAATTCAAAGGAAAGCCGTTTGATTTATTTTCCCTAAATTATCCCCACTAGACTCTCCCTCTGACCTTAAGGTAGCCAACAATATTCCACCCCTTCAGATAAGAAGGAAAAAATTCCGCCTGGATTTTCTCTCTCAACTTGTTAACAACCAATTGGACATTGACGCGACACTATATCTGCCTCCTTTAATGACTCGACAAACGCGTCATCACCACCCTCATTCTCTAACACTGTATTTTGCTAGAACAGACACATATAAATTCTCTTTCTTAACTCGTACCATAGCCGAATGGAATTCTCTTACAGATTCCATGTATCGTTCTCAGTGATGTTTGTTGTTTTGTTTCTTTGTATTCATGTTCGCATTGTATTTCCTGCTTTGATACTATGTAACCACCCGCCCTGCATGAACCTTCAATGGTCCGCAGTATTTAATAAATAAAAAAAAAATATTTGTATTTACGAATCCGATTTCCGTCAGCCTCGCTCCCCCCCCTCCACTCATTATCCCTCCTCACGACTCTGTGCCCCCGTGCGTATTCGCCGAGGCTTAACACAGATAACAACAACGCCGGCTTGAGACGACGAAAACCGATTGAGCAAATTTACGAGCCCAACGAATTCTCAAGGATTAATTAAAAATTGTTCAAAAATTTTTCCGCACACATGCGAAACCCCAAATTTCGCAAAGCCCCACCGCAAAACCAGCTCTGCTGTAGGGGGGGAGCGTACTTTCCAAATTTCAAGCTTCCTAAACTAAAAGTTGTTCACGTGCTCATTCCTGTCGACGACAACGAGAATAGTGGTGGTGAAGGGGACGCCGGCGAGGACGACGACTATGATGATGATGATGATTCCGTACGTGTGCCGGTCGGTCGGTCAGACATTCAGTAAACTCGTCTTTACCTTCTTAATGCATTCGAACAGAATCGACCATTATACTACCTTCCTTCATTTTCTTTTTCTTTTCTGAGCAGCTAGTGGTGCCCTTTATTGTCCCTATTCCATACAGATCGTCAACGTAAAATTTCTCAATGGTTATTAAACACAGGTTACCTTGCTACAGCTTTCCTCTTTACCCTGTGTTTACCGACCACTGTTCAGCAATATAAAGTTCTACACTGTACGGCACTAAAAAAAGAACGATCCTCATTAGGCGTTACCGTTGCCGCCACTATAATGCCTCGTAACTGGTACTTTATGACGCAGACGCCAGTTCACGTGGCCACACATAATGACGTATGCGTTTATAGGACGGACCCTGCGATATGGTTTGTATAAGGCAAATAGAAATGCTAACTGAAAACTGAAGAGGGGGTGCAGGGGAAGTCGATTTAGAAGGGCAGAGCCTGAGTTATGCTGAAGACCGAACGCGATAATTAACAAAAGGCTCTTCCAGGCCGCAAAATAAATTAGCTCACTGATCCAAATTAATGCGCCCGGCGCCCAGGCAGGATATACGGATGGAACGATGAGGGAGTGTGGCTTTACCTGCAATTCGTTGTCGTCCGGTAGTCAGCCGAGAGAAGAATAAATTCTTAAAATTTACTCGGCAGCGCTGAAGGCCGAGAACAGCTATAAGAGGAAGGCGACGCAGCGTAATATTAATATGGTGGCAGTGCAATTAGCGAAGAGATGATGAACGAGACAGGCATGCAAGGAACAAAAGCTAAACAAGGCGCACGCCAGGCTATGAACAGCGGATTAATTACGCCCGCGAGTGCAAGCGCAACTTCCAGGCTAAAACGAAGTTTTAAGTGCATTCTTATGGGGTCCCCCTCCAACGCACAAAATGAGATTGCGGCTTTTTTCTACACAGTAACAATTTTTCTGAGCACAACTATTTCAAGCACCACCAACAGGTTGCGCCATAAGCTTAGGGTGGCGGCGCGGACGAAGCCCCGCTAAAAATACCGAAGCCGTCAGCGACGCAGTTTCAGGCCGACTTGCTGGACGCTTTCAGTCAGTCCTATGAATGGTGCACCATGTGGCCGGTTATGAAAAAAGAATGGACTGGGGGCCAACGCAGTAAAGAAGCGGCTGGATGACTACGGGAGTGGAGGAGGAGGAGGAGGAGAAGAAGAAGAAGAAGAAGAAGAAGAAGAAGAAGAAGAAGAAGAAGAAGAAGAAGAAGAAGAAGAAGAAGAAGAAGAAGAAGATTATGATTATAATGATGATGATTATAATGATGATGATGATGATGATTATGATAAGGAGGAGGAGGAGGAGGAGGAGGAGGAGGAGGAGGAGGAGGAGGAGGAGGAGGAGGAGGAGGAGGAGGAGGAGGAGGGATTTAATACGTTCCTGCCTTACGTGCGCCGGTGAGAATGCGTGAAGTCAGGGAGCAGACCTGGGCTCTATAGCCACGAATGCAGCCCAGCAAAGCCGGATCTATTCACGCCCGCCTTTGACATCCCTGGGTCCAAGGTTCGACGGTGAGCGATGAGCTGCGGGGGAACAAAGGAGACGTAGCACAAATATGCGGGGGAAGCTGGAAGAGCGGAGCGTGCAGATATCGATGTCAGGCTTAGAAGACGGGGTGCCTAAAGAATGTCAACGAACCCTTCACGCTTCGAGCAGAACGGCGGGGGTAAGCGTGAAGAAAAGGCAACGAAGACAGCTCGGCCAAGATTGCGGCCGTCGGTAGATCCGTTCCAAGAAACGCAGACATTGCAAAGAACACGAATGACGAAACTGTGCGGCAAGAAAGAGCAGGGAGAAAGAAACGCGAGTCGTGAGGTGGGGAGTCTGACGTGAGGAGACGGGGACAAACAAACCTGTCAGGTAGATATCCGAGCACCGCAGTTTCTTCTTATTGCGTGTGTAGTCCACGAACCAGTGTCAAGAAAGATGAAGAAAAAGCGGACGACGCGGGAGCCGGCTCTCACAAACCAGCCAAAGATGCGGGTATGGAATAACCCTCGGAAGGATTACGGGGAAGGAAAATAAGAAATCGCCCTAAAGAGGTAAAGTAAACTTCTTTCGAAGAGACGGAACTTGTCCCAAAAGGCGAACACGAGAAGACGATGGAAGGAATATATGGTTGTGTCGAGTCACTTCAAAGCAAGACGGAAAGCAAAATACGTACGCGTTGCAAAGTAAGTTTTTATAACATCGCCACCCCGAAAACAGGAATGATTTTAGAAGTGAAAAATGTATAAGGGGCACCTGCGAAATGAAATTATCTAAAAAATGAAGTGATGTACGCCAAGAAAGAAAAGGCCTTGGAGCGTGCGTGGGTAGTAAAGGCGGCGAAGGGGAAGGGGGGTTGCAGGCGACGTACAAGGAACACGCAAGTGCAAAAAAAAAAATACATAAAATGTGCTTTAACGGCTGGAGACACAGACAGCTTGGCCGACCTGGGTTAAGAAAAGAAACGTCGCCAGCGACCAGGCAAATGATATAAGAGCGTATAGGTAAGAAAGCGCCCAGACACCACACAGCAAGTCGTGGACTCCGTCGTCGCCGTTGGTTCACCAGGCGCGGAGGCGTCCGTTGGTCAGGTCTCGACGGACCGCCGCATAATAAGGAAGGACTCGGCGTCTGCAGAAGAGATATGGCCGAGCAGGGAACGGTGCCTTTTTCGCTTCTCCCTCAGGAGTCTTATTTGCACTTTGTTGGAGCGCCGGCGGCGGCGGCCGATCTATGAAGGCGATGTGGAGTCATCGGGGAATGAAAGGGAATATTAAAGGAGAGCAGGGCGAAGCGTAAAGGGATGAGGAAGAGCAAAAGGAGGAGGGCAAAGAATCAAACGTAAAAAAAAGGGGGCAAACAACCTGAGTGATGGCCGTGTCCTATGATAACAGAAAAATGCACCGCGCTGCAGTGACGATGGAAGAATGACCATGACGTTTAATAACGGCTCCCCACCCTTCTCCCCCACCTTTCTTGTTTGCTTTTTCTTTTCCACGACACAGCCGGCCCTTCTCTATGGAAAGGCGTTGGTCAAACAAGAAGGAGTGAGAAAAAAAGAAAGAGGGGGGAAAAGGATGAAGCGCAAAGGCCGCAGCTTCGTGGACATGCCGGCCAGCCAGTATGAAGAATCCTCAGTGCATTCTGCAGAGGCTGCCTTGCGCAATCGCGCTGAGTAATATATAACAGTCCTTACCCACATCTTTCGTCTCCTTCACCCCAAATAAATTCTTCTCCAATTTTGCGTCGTTCGCGAGAAAGGGCCGAAGAAAGTGGGGCGCATACTCGCGAAAAAGGCACTGCATTGAAAAAGAGACAACAAAGAGGAGCTGCTGTGAAGGGGCCGGAATTAGAAAAGGCGAAGAGCTGTGTCAACAGAGGACTGCAAATTCGTGTCAGCGGTTTGTAGTTCTTCAGAGCGGTGAGGACACTGTGTCGAAATTCAGGCAGAAGGGAAAGCGCCAGTGTTAAGAGGGAGAACAAACTCGCTGCAGTATTGCGCCGAGAGCGCCCCAGCGCACAGCTTACAGTGCGATTGGGTCATACACCTAGAGCTGCGGCATAGCTGCGGCACCAATTGGTCGCCGACGACAGAGCGAGAGGGAGGGGGCGAGACAGACAGACAGACCGACCGACAGACAGACAGACAGACAGACAGACAGACAGACAGACAGACAGACAGACAGACAGACAGACAGACAGACAGACGAAGGGAGGGAGGGAGGGAAAGAAACCCTACCCGACGGTTACCTTCATTTTTGCCCGCACTTCAACTGTACAGCCCAATTTTCTATTTCAACCTCATTCCTTATCATCACGTCATGCTGAATAAATAAAGCGGCATATTTGTTTTAATTACCCAGATGCGTGCGCGTTTGGATCCGCCCGGTTGTGTTTGCCCGTCCACGCGCAATACGCAAAGCGTGAACGGTAGGGAGAAGCATGATGCGGAAAGGATAATACGGAACGGGACGATTGGCGAGCGGGATGTCTCCTTCGCGGTGTCATATTGGCGAAGACGTCCCAGAACCGAGCTCCGTCGCCTCCATCATGTAGTGGTAGCATGGTGAACGAGCGGCAAGCAGGAGAGTTGCCTCCGTTCCGAAGGACGAGGCAGAACCAACAGCAAAACTTAACTGGTTTAATGGTTTAATGGTTTAATACGAAAGTAGCAGTGATACAGGAACAGCAGCCCGTTGGCGTTCTTACAGCATGGCAGTCGAAGTGGCAGAGCAACGCTCTCAGTCCAGCCCGCAATGCGAACTCGGCTCGCCGAAGGGCCAGAATTTATGCATAGAAGTGTCAACAGTCCACTGCCTTCCGGCGCTTGGCGCACGACACGAAAAGAAGTACAAACACACCAGAACACCCTCCACAGGTTTCGTGATGCGTTCCCAGACGCCGGTGTATGCTGTGCCAAAGACAAGGGGGAAAGGAGGATACTAACGGACGGCCAACGGTTGCAGAAAGGAGCCCGAACACGCGGCAGCCAGAACTGTATTCCGCCGGTTCCTGCAACTTCCACGCCTCTGTCCGTGGCTCATCGGCGGCCGAGGTGCGCTTCAGCCAGTCTCTGGCTTGCCGAGAGTCCGAGACTACTTCGCAGAGCGGAATGAGTTGGCTTCACCGCAACACAGGTGGCTGCACCGCAGTGCACCATACTTGTATCATGCGCGCATAGGGTAGCAGCGCGCTGAATCGTAATAACGGGCACCCGCTCACTGTGCATGTCCCCAGCAGCTTACTGCTTGCGTCCGTTTTTTGCGACAACCTCCACAGGATTTCTGGCTGGCTCTCTTTTTTTTTTTTTTGCATTTCGTTGCAATAATGAACGTTACAGCCACAAAGCCCGGTTTCCGTGCAACTCAGTTTCTGGACTTTCAATCATCCCACTAGCAAACTCTTCAGTGTAATTATTCATGAAGAATAAAATGCCAGTCAAAGTTTGAAATTACACCGAACTTTTTTCCGGCATAACAATTACCATATGCTTTAAAATATGATAGTCATCTAATTTCACATCGGCGTTTCTTTTTATTTATATATCAAAATACTTACATTCTCTTCCCCAAAAATTTCTCAGTTCGATTTTCGTTTACTTCTCTTCCTTGACCAAAGGAACCCAATTGAGTTCTGGTAAAACTAGCCCAGGCAGAATGATTACGAAAGCGAGATGCAAGGACGTGAGAGAAAAAAGAAATGAAGAAGACGGGGTTCGGCCGAAACTGGAGAACAAGGCTTCCACAGTATAGGGTAAGAAAAAGAAGCTCTACTATAGAAGCCTGCCTTTGCGGACGAGTGCAAAGCCACTCTTTTTCTTTCTTAAACCGAGTTGGCGTTGAGTGGAATGGACGAGTACACAAGACGCGAGAAATAGGATCTGCCTAGCACGAGGCAAATACGCTTACAGCTGAATTCGGAAAGCTAGCGCTGGAAATAGAAAATCCCGTATTCAGTGATGTCAGTCCTACTATTACACGTGCCTGCCGTTTTTGTATGCGGTCGTACTTCGAGGGGAGGATTTTGTCATTCCCGACTTTGCAGTAAAGCAATATGTGCGTGCGGCGAGCTAACTTCGTCTCGTCAGGTCGACCTCAGATACGATTTTATGAAGGGACAGAGATTTAAAACATATATAGGCCTTACTGAACTATATAAGACTCAGCCTAGAGCAGCAAGATGTGCTTTTTCCGTCTTCATGATTTTCGATTTGTCTAGGGAAAAGGTTCAGATTCAGCGCTAAATATACGCAGTCTGATTGTAATGGGCTATATGCTGATCGCCATACAGGATGACTACGGAAAAACATACACCACTTAAACGCCGCCAACGAGAACGCAAAGTCAGGATTTAAATATTTAAATAGAGAGCGTGCATCGTTTCGAGATGGATGTCTGAAGAAGGAGACCCGTAAGGCTAGTGCGTCTTTTGAGTGAGCACACGACACAAGAATAAGGTCACTGATGTAATGAAAGTGGCACCTAATGGCACATTTCCTTTTATGCAGCATGGAACTTAAATTTGCACTTTCTTCTCATAACTTCAAAATACTAAGAGAGCACCGTTTAGAGATCGTTGGTTGAAAAAAAATAAAGACCCGTATATCTCGTTTGTCTTTTGCGTGGCACACGGATCAGAATTATGATGGTGATGGCAACTAATATCTGCCACTTTATATATTATGTCGCAGAATTTCCATTTTAATTCCCTGCAGCTACGATGTCATAACGCTAAGTGACACACACCCATTTCCCTCGTCTTTTTTTTTTTTTTTTGTCGCAGCAGTTTAATTGCCAATAACAGGAGCGCGTATATTCATTGCTGAGTGCCTTCAACATTTCCGTTAACGAGCCTTCCAGCCCACACTACAGGCACCCTGTACTTTGCGCCTGACGGTATGTTTCTTTCTGTAAATAGAAGTTCTCTGTATGACCAATGCTAAACGGCGAGATGCGATCAATAAAAAAAAAATCCCGGGCCATCTCCACTAACGTTAAACCTGGGGAGGAGCAAAGCAAGTGTATTCTTGGCGCCTTAGCGTTTTTGCCCACGGAGATGAAACAGTTGAAGATAACAGTCTACAGCTTTGCTGTAGAAGTCTCGTGTCTTTGAAGCACGAAGTGTTCTAGCGCGAAGCGTAAACGAGTGTCGCGGTGCTTTTTAGTACGTGTTACGAAGCGTTCCAGCGCTACGCGTAAACCAGTGTCCCGGTGTTTTAGTACCGTGACTACATGAGACGACGCTTACGACGACGACATGAGACGCCAACAGCGCGAGCCCCTAAAAAGGTCGGGACCACGCAATTGGTCAGGACACAGAATGTTGTGATACACCGACAAGTACACCGACACGCAGGCACACGCCATTTCCTCAGTCTGCGCCTCAAGGCAGTATGAAGCGGCTAACATGGCATTGTCTCTCGAGGAGATAGGAACCAAGATTCCGCTCATGATTCTACTGGGAAACACGTCGATGCCACTTTTTTAGGGACTGATCACCATACCACTTATCGCGCCCTCAGGTTAGACGACACGTTATGAACCTGAGAGAATTGCTCCTTTGAAGCCACGAATGCATCATACTCCAAGATAAAATCCCCATATCCTCAGAGACCTAGATAGTGGCGAAAAAATCGGTTACAGTTCAAAAAAAAAAAAAAAAGAAGGAAAGCAAGAAGCCGCAGAGCCTGGTATGCCAACCCTTCGAAACGATCGAAAATGGCGCGCAAGACAAGCATGTTTCGCAAGTCGTGTAGCTAAGGCAGAACCTGTCACAGCCAACCATCTGTTCCCGTAAAAGGCTCTGGGTGGAAGGCAGAACGCGCGGATGCAAAGAAAAGTGGGGAGCACGTTCTATAATCTCCTTCTCCACGATAGAGGGCGTCTGTTCTTTCAGGGGAGAGGTTAATAATTCGCACGCAGACTAGAAACGTGGTTTCTCTTTAGCACGGATGGATAGCTGAAAATGAGAAATCCCGCCTCTCCAAATAATACAGGGAAAGGAAATATACGGAGAAGACGGGCTACGTTAGTACCGCACCTATGTAGCACATGTGCTATGTAGCGCCTTATAGCGCAGGCATCGATTCGTCAATAAAATCTTTAGCTTTATCTGAGAAGTCCTTCAACTGATTGATATCATTGTGGATTTGCTGCAGTTGTATAAATGCCAAAAAATGGCCTCCCAATTATTTTCACACACACACACACACACACACACACACACACACACACACACACACACACACACACACACACACACACACACACACACGCACGCACGCACGCACGCACGCACACGCACACATACACCACACACACACACTCACTCACTCACTCACTCACTCACTCACTCACACACACACACACACACACACACACACACACACACGCACGCACGCACGCACACGCACACATACACCACACACACACACACTCACTCACTCACTCACTCACTCACTCACTCACTCACTCACACACACACACACACACACACACACACACACACACACACACACACGCACGCACGCACACGCACACATACACCACACACACACACACACTCACTCACTCACTCACTCACTCACTCACTCACTCACTCACACACACACACACACACACACACACACACACACACACACGCACGCACGCACGCACGCACGCACACGCACACATACACCACACACACACACTCACTCACTCACTCACTCACTCGCTCACTCACTCACTCACTCACTCACTCACTCACACACACACACACACGCACACACGTCTTTTTTTTCTCTTGCCAACCTTCCATTAAGCCATGTGAAATTACCCGTGCCAATCGCTTGCCAGACTCGAGCAGACGGCGGGAACCGATTCCCGTCGGCGTCGCGTGCGCTCAGCCGGAAGTGCTCACCACGGGTTCAGTGCGGCGCTTCTAAACTTGTGCTCATCGCGTGCTGGTGAAAGACAGGCACACACGTTAGAAGCCAGGCCGCCTTGGAGGGACGCTCTAAGCACTCGTGCGAGCAACCCTGCAGTGGCCTAACAGGTAGCTCTGTTGCGGACAAAGAACTTGGATACCAGCATGCGTCACGGATATTCACGAGGGACAATCTCGTCCAACTATTTCAAAAGTATGAAACACGCGTGGTTTGCGGCAACATTTATGACGTATATTGTCCAGGGAAAAAGAAGAGAGCTGTGGGCCCAACCTCCTGGGACAAAGAAGCTGCGTGGTGCGCGCAGCCTGCGCAAGGTCTCTCATGACCGACTTTTAAATAGTGTAAATACATCACTCACATCTTCCGTGCGTCGTGTCATCTTAACAATACGTTAACAACACACACATGTACACCCACGAATTCGTACTCTGAAAGTAAGCAAGCGATATTGCAGATGGGAAGGTCAGGAGTAACGTACGAAACATTGAAGATGAACCAAGGGCGCCAGAAACTGTTTTATTTATCGTTATTTTATTTTGGGGGGAGGATGGGGGCTCGATATTACAAAGGGGAAAACATAGACACTTGGAGTACAAGTGGGCGATGGTCTCATCCTGGCGGTGACGGCAATAATGCAATGTCCCCAAAAATGCATTGTGTAATCCAGTATATGTATATGCACCTGTCCCGTTTCCCACTATTGGTACCGTTTGCTCAGTTATGCCGTATGTCTAAACATTATTCCCGACACTAGCTAGCCAGGCTATGAGACCACAAATGTTTTTTTTTGTTCCGAAGTTTTTGTATCACATGTTGAAAGTGACTAAAAAAAAGCTGACACTACTCGTTCTTCAATTTAGACATCTAAATTGGGCGCAAATCTGGACACTTGGAGCACGAGTTGGAGATGGTGTCGTTCTGGCCGCGACGACAATAAAGCTGACACTACTTGTTCTCCAATTTAAACATCTAAAATTGAGCTGAAACTGTGCCGTTTAAAGTCTGCACTTTATTTGGTTTATGAGTAAGAATTTATTTGCTCATTCTCACTGTTTCCTTGTCAAAAAAAGCATTTTGTCCTCGCTAACCAAGAAAGGGGATCTCTGAAATTCTTAGCTCTGAGCGACAATGAAATTAAGGGCTGAAAGTAGTAGCCAATTTGCATCCTGGGAAGCACACGCTTCAATTGTGTATGAACCGGCTCCGTACACGCGCTCCTCTCAAGCCACCTCAGTTGCAACGCGCAGCCAACACAGAGAAGGCCTTTCGGCGCCGCAAAGCTATCCATCTAAGTCCCACCATCCCGCTCTCGGTCATTCGTACAGCGCCAAGGAAGAGGCTCACCCTCGCCCCTAGGGATCTAACCCAGATTCCCCCGCCGACCGACGAGCTCGGATGGAGGAGAAACTTTTCCCGGTACCCCGCACTGGCGTCCCATGGCGCTAACCGGCGGGGCAACGCTTCGAGTAAAGTTCCATCCTGTCGCAGCGAGAACAAGCCGCCACGGCGGCGGATATAAATTGCCCTCGAGGAGCACCCGATTTAACCGCACGTAGCATCCCTCGAAACGCGCCTAAAAATGGCGGCGATCGCGTATAAGCAGCGGGTAGAGAACGCGCGAAAAGATGGCTTTGCTCCGAAACCACCGTCTTCCATTTCTGTCGCTCTTTTGTTGTCTCTGGTACATCTTAGTCTCCTGTCTGTTAATGAGCGACGCAGCGAATACTTTTGACGCTCCGCGGATAGAAACTCTACTAAGAAGCAAACTTGGACGTCGCAGCGACAATAATATGCCATGAGTGTAGTATTGAGACTGACAAAGGCGGGTCAGAAATGTCTAGGTCCTTTTCCTTGCCGGTAATAGGCTGTATGGTGGAAGAATGTAAATGTCTACTCTACCGCGTATACTCCTCCGCTGATATTTATCGCTGCGAGTGGTAGTGCGACCTGTTCCTCGTTCCGCTCCTTATATAGTAATGCGACGAACAGAGCCATAATGCATCGGACTATGCGTCGCACGTACGCACGCAAGCAGGCACGCTTCCTTGGAGTCAGCGACACGTCGGTAAATACTAGAACCCTCCTCTCAGAACGTGTACACATGTGACGCAACCGGAAGTTATTTAGGGAGACTTGCCCGCCAGCATGACGGGTTAGTCGGAAGCTAGCTGGGTGATATTGTGGCGGAGGAACTGTATCACGTAACGTACGAAGAAACGACTCGCTGTAGCCAGGCAAACATCATTCTGTAATCAAACGAATGCGTCTACGATCTGGCGATCCGGCCTACAGTGACATCTGTTGACGGACGGTTGTTTTAGGTGCGGAGCACCTTAGGACCTCACAATGTCCGTCCGCGTCCGTGCGCATAGCATTTACAATCGCAAAGATCACACAGGAACCGGCAGGATTCGAGCCTGTGTCTGGTAGACCAGACAGAGTTAGTGTCAGTCGTCTTACCCACTGGGCTACAACTTGTGAGTTAGTACCCGAGAGTCAAACGGCTTACTTCCTCGCCTGTAACGGTGCGGAGTACATTAGGACCTCCCAATGTCCGTCCGCGTCCATCCGTGCGCACACCACCATCAAGCGATTTAGGGAATAGTCAAAGTGCAACTCACGGCTCAAATCGAATGACGGTCGGGGCGCAAATCGGATGTCACTCGGGGCGCAACTTGGATGTCATTTCGAGTCCCCGTACTCCGCACCCTCGCCATTATCCACGGAGTGGAGATGCTGCCATTTTTTCATTACCTTGATTTCGGAAGAACATTTTATATATCGCTGAAAAACGTGCACCGGCAGTGGACATGTCTGCATCTTAAAAACAACGTACACGAACCAGTGAGACGCCGAAGTGGTCGTGAAGGTAGACGGTATAGACAGTGCCTCGGTATTAACGGTGTACGTTTGTGATTTGTGTGCTAGCGTTTGTATTACTTAGACAATCCCCGGAACTTCGATTGCCTTCTCGATGTCGCGAGGACATTATTGCCTTTTCAATGACGGAAGATAATCTTAATTGTTCCCTTATCTCTTTTTTTCTTTCATGTTGTCCGCCTTTTATTTCTCAACCAGCCATTTTTCTAGTTCTAGTCGTTTAAGTGCATCGGCTTTCGCACTACGTTTTTACCACTTGTGTCATTTGGCCTTCTCGTTTGGTTGTTATTTTCTCGCATCGTTGGTCTCCAAGAATACCAGCACGATTAAAATCCGTAAGCTTCTCCGCAACGAGCAGAATGCACACGTCCCTGTATACCTCCACTCAAGCTGTCCTCCACTTTTCCTCCTTCCGTAGTGGATGCAATGGAAGTTTGATCAATTCGATTCAATTTTGCCGCGTGTACACACTTCACGCGCCATCTGGTTGGAACTTCTCTTTCCATTGTTCTTGGAACAGCTCGAGGAGACATCTTTTTTGGAGCATTTACTTTTATTCCGCTTGTATTTGACGCCGGTTTCTACGGTGTTTTCTTGTTTGTCTGTTCGCTTTTGCAGAACCAACCCGTGTCAATTATTTAAAAGAACGGTGCTCCTGATAGTTATGTACGTATGTTTTGCCTCGAATATGTTTTCTTCTCCCTGATTGTGTATACGATGCATGCCACCAGCTTCCAAAGTTTAAACCTGCCTTTCCTTACATAAACTCCTTGTCCCGACACGTTAAACTTTCGCGGGCGGCTGAATCGAGCGACAGACAGACCAAAATCTTCGCGTTTACCTTGCCCAAGAAAGAGGATCGTCTTTTAAAAATTTAATTTAATGTAATAGCCGAGCTGTCCGTTCCGGAGTACTTCATCAACTACTGGATGAATCGGGATGCTCAATAGTATAGGTTATTACGCTCACATTAAAAAGATCACTCTTTAGGAAACTATGCAGCTGTCTACATCAAACAACTAAAATGTTACCGAATGAAGAGAAGTCCGAATCTCATAAGCACGGCCCATTGAAAGATGAAAGCAGGCGACGTCGATGTCCAATGCACTTAGCCGCAGCTATTGGTTCCGACAGAAATCACCGTGGAGGGGCGACATATGCCACATTGAAGGCGACGGGCACGTCTCGAGGAAATTGAAGGCTTGAAGGCACGCTGCTCGGCGGTAGCCAGTTATTGAATGGCACTGGAATCTAATAAAGCAGGGACCTCGAGCCCCATAGAGCGGACCGCCGATGGGAAGCCTTCATGAAGACGTGCGGGTCGCGACCATCTTTCGAGAGGAGGGAGAAAGAGTCCAAGAATTAAAAATATCGCTTGTATGAACAACGTTTCTGTTTCGCACCGTTTAAAGGATATTGGAAAAAAACGACTAGGGTGATTGTAACTGCAGATATGCGCCATTTTTGAGGTACAAAAAGCTGCGCGTGTAAAATGAGGGACACGTTGTCCTATTTAAAGACATCGGCCATTTTCAATGCAATGGAAATGCGATGGATCGAGCCGCTGCTGCTACGAGCAACGAACGCTGGCAGAGACGGGTTTCAAACTGGGCGGCCGGAAACCAGAAGCGTTTGTGCCTTCGAAGGTCTTTAGGCTCAATTTTCTGAATGCGATAATTATAAATTAATTAATACTCAAATAATATTGTTCGTGAGTTGATCAAGTGACTGATAATTTGCTGCGTTATTGTTGTGATGATGATCGTTGGATTTTTTTTGGCGCAAGGCCAGCTAGGGCAAAGAGCGCCAAACAAAAGTGATTACCACAGAAAGTTAGGTATTAAAACGTATAAGTCAGACAAGTACTAAAATAAATTAAAGGCGATGGTGATGGCTGGTGTATAGGGCCAGTTTTGATTATGCATGATAGAAAATGAGGTTTAAAAACTTAATATCTCAAAAATACTTGAAAACACGTTTCACAGAAACAATGGCATCGTCACCTAAAAACAACGATGGGTGTAAATTGAATGTGTTGTCTGTAGAGTTCTCTGAAGTGTTTGTGTCGTGTTGTGTCAAGTGCCTTGCATGTGATTAGGATGTGGACTACTGATAGGCCCTCCCAGCACCTGCTACACACGGGTCTTGGAGACCCACTGAGGTGGTGCGAGATCGTCGCATGCGTGTGGCCTATCTGAAACCTGGCCAAGGCGACTTCCCTGTGTCTGTTGCGTGTGTCCGTAGTGTATGGTCCCAAGTGTGGTTTTATTAAGTGTAACTCGTTGTATGTCTCTGTATTCCAGTCTGCTTGCCATGTATTGCGAAGGTGCTTCCTGAAGTGTGGCTTGAGGTCAGTGTAGGGTATTATTGTTGGTACAGTTTATAACCATGCAGCATCGGGATAGCAAATTAGTTCGTTGAAGAAACAGTAATGCAGTCACTGACCAAGTCAAAGAAACTATAAAGACATTTCGGAACCCGTACGGGTTCCTTGTTTTTGCAGCCGCCCCTTTCCGTAGGGGCGATTTCCCGTGCAAGCCGGGGGAACTTCCCAAGCGTATAGTAGTCCCACACAAGGGCCGAGCGCCAGGCCGGAGAGTCGCTTGTACCTATTTTACCGGAAGGTGCCTGGCGCTACCAAAGCACATGAATGCACACGGTGCCTTCCACAGCCACGGTGGACGCTCAACTCGCAACCGGCTGTGGCACGACATGCCGCCAGACTTTCACCCCCGGCAATGGCGCAACGCGGCATGGTGGCCGGGGGCCCCGCCAAACGTCTTTGTACTTTCTCTGACTTGTTCAGTAACTGCATTACTGTTTCTTCATACAATGCCTGACCAGAGGGACTTTCGTCGAACCATTGACTACATAAATTAGTTCGTCATAACAGTAGAGGTAAAAATCGGCTATAACAAATCGACAATCTGGCTCGCGCAACGATACTTGATACAAAAATGCCTCATTTGAGGCTTCGAACCCACTATACACCGGGTAACCCTTACCCTTCTCCTTACCCATCTCAATGAACCGGAACATGAGTACGCGAAATTACAACAGAACAGAGTTCACTTGACAAAACAGGACTGCGTCCTGATTTATTTGATGAAGGATGTGATTTTCGTCTGGCGGATGCTCACATCACTGAGCAGGATGAAGTTTTTCACAGTGTCCACGAATATAAGAGCCTTTATACTCCTGCAGTTCAGGACTAGGGGGGGTGGGGGCGGTTTCCAATTAGCTTCTCAGCCTCCTGGTCAAATATGTCTTCGTTATATCAGATATCACGCCGCTCCCGCGGTTACAGTTTCGTCATAAAAGAATAATTGTCATTGAAATAAAGCGTGACCAACCAAAGTCTGTATTTAGTCCGGCCGCTATAGCCCATAATTCGTTATATAAGTGTTCATTATAACGAGGTTCAACTGTATGTTCAATGAATTAGCAGCAGCGGCCATCTGATCCGCGGTCTCATTACCGGCTATCCCAGCGTGGCCAGGGACCCAACACACAGTCAGTTCGAGATTTGAGGCATACGCAGAGATAATGGTCTTTAGGACGAGATTGATGACGTAGTTTTTGGGTGTCTTTGTGGATGACAATGCTTGTACCACACTCAACGAATCAGTATAAATTACAGGCTTAGGGGCAAGAAAAATGGCATACGCCTCCGCCGTAAAGATACTGGTGTTTATATTCATAGTTCTACTTGCAGTAAAATTGGGTCCGTGCGCAGCCCAGGACACGGTGGAGGATGTTTTGGACGCATCGCTGTAAAATTCTGCACAGTCATATTTAGCCTGCAAAAACAAGAAGGGCTGCAGAATTGCACTTCTTGGAACTCAATGTTTGTCAATTTTTGCGAATAACAAGTCGCATAGCACAAGGCGAACTTGCCATAGGGATAAAAGTGTGCTACAGGATGTTTTATAGGTATCTAAAAAAAGACAGCCAGTTCAGGCACCTGCTCGTTGACTCTGAGTGAGAAAGGTGCAGAAGTCAAGCGCCGTTTGTTGTCAAGCGCACGTTATTGCCACATGACTTTATTTTGAAACATATTTTCCGTGAACCCCCTTGTAGCACACTTAATTTGACTGTCAAAATTGAAATAAATGAATCTCGAAGCAGGTAACTAGAAGACTCACGCGTTCATTGCAAAAGCGTAAAATGCGAAATAAAGGCATCTTGCTTGTCGTGCTCCCTACCTCTCCCCTAGTTAACCTCTTAAGGACACAACCAAATTATATGCCACTCTTCTTCTCTTCTCTGTGCACTCATCTCCACTATTAATTGAGATCGCTGTCCTAATCACCCACTTCGTAAATTTCCTCATCGGAGTACCATCGGCTCTATTACTGTAGAAACAAACAGCCCCAAAGCATCTCCAAATGGCCTGAAATCGACAAAAAGCACATCTTCTCCTTTTCTTTCTTCTTCTAGAAACAACGTCAAGAACAGAGCGACCTGTTTCGCAATTTTGCTGATTCTTTGAATACAAATGTTTTACAGGTATTCGATCGCTCTACCTGCGTCCATGTGTCTATTCGGCCGCTGGTATTTACTCCCAGTCGGCCGCCAATTCCGGCTCAGAAAGAAATCACAAGAAAATACAAGCGCAAAAGAAACAAACAGGCGAGCACGTGAGCACGCATGTGTGTACATTGTGCTGCCCGCATGCACTTATTCATGGATCGCTAAGCAGCCCGGCGTCTTTCTCTGCCAGCTTACCAGACGCGGCCCAGTTCGCCCCAACACATCTTTCGTCGCGCCCGGGGTTGTTTCTTTATCGAGCGGTCGGCACTTCTCGAGTGAAAACACAACGGGCCGTTTGCTCGCTCCTCCGCAGCATAGGGGATCCTCCGAGTAAACGTCCGTGTCAGTCGGGCACGCTCGGCCACAGCAATAATGAAGGGATTATATCCCGACAAGCACGTTTTTCTCCACTTTCCTTCTATCTTTCAAAAACTATATCTGTTTCAAGAAGAATAACTGAACTAACACCTTTTCCCATTTGCCTTCCTTGGCGTTCTTGACTGCTGACCATTACTTATGTCTTCATTCAACGAGCCCATTATTTCCGAGCCCAGGAGCCCAACGAGTCCAGGAACACCCTGGGACCGTTGACCTCAGAAATGGTGTTTATGAGGTCAAAGGTCCCAGGGTGGTCTTTGACAGCACTAAACTTTTATCCTCACACAAGGCTCATCACGCGCCTGGGGCTCAGCCTTGTAAATGTGTGTAAGCTTTCGAAAGCAGCCACTTCTCTTCTCTTCTTAAAGCCGTATTAGAAAATATGTATCCCTCGGTTATAATACTCACGTACCTGAAGCTCCTTGTCTCGCTTCCTCCAACTGCAGACATTTGCGCGCACATCTCCCTTTCCTGCACAAACATGATAGTGTTTCTTGTGCGGACAGTGATATTCTTACTCGTTCAAGTAGTGTTTTTTTTTTTTTTTACGCGGACTTCTTTAGCTATCCAGACCTTTATATACCACAAACGGCCCCCAGATCGCATCTCTGGTTATTGACCACGCGGTCAATTCTAATCACTCTCCCATCCCCAGTTTGCAGAACTCGCTAACCGCTTCTTTGAACGCCTTCCCATCTTTTGAAGTTCCCTTTCAATTTACCGCACTGAACTGTTCATTATAGTAGTTAAGATTTCTGCTATGTGTCCATTATTTTTGCCTGTTTCTGCAAGTTAACTTTAAAGCGAAAGCCTTAGATCCCTATCTTTCATAGAACCTGTGAGGTACAAAAATTGCGGGGGATTAAATTTTTAAGAATGCGAAGGCGAAAGCTTAGTCAAACCTTCTGTCGATCTGGTGTTCAACTGTCTGTTGAACATTTGAATACCACTTGACCAGCCCCCCTGGACAGCACCCTCAGAAGATCCTTCATCTCGCTGTTCATCGCTACAGAGAGAGAGAGCGATCTTTAATGAAGTCTGGCGATGTTAGCTGGGCTAAAATGCCTAACTTGCTACGCCAGTTGATGACGGGATGAAGATGATGGCGATGATGTTCAAGAAGTTGATGCGTACAGATACGGCGAGTTATTTACAGCGACTGGTCTAGACCTGTGTGTTTCAGGTACTCTATCAGAGCTTTGGTAGCCCTTAAAGCACGTTTGGGACAAGCCCATGGTCCTAAAACGTCCTTCAGCTGCATGTCCACGGAAAGCGGCAGTCCCAAAGTCACTGCGAGGGATACTCTTTGAGCGCTGAATCGAGCACATTCACAGAGCAGGTGCTGCAGGGTTTCTCGCACATCACAGTGTGGGCAGAGTGGCGACGTAACCTGTTTTATCTTGAAGAGGAAGTTACGCGTGTATTTATGAACACCCTATTTGCCCTGTTGGTACCTTTACCTTTCAAGGCGGCTGGTATTGCACACGCGGTAGCGGCATTTCCTCCTTTGGCGCTGGTGTTTTAATTTAGCGCGCTGCGTCGCCCTTACTCAGATCCCTCGTCCCACCCTCCTCCGGCACCGCCGTTTCCCTTTCCCGGCGTGCGCTCCTCACCTCTGATTTTCTGATTATCTGATTTTCTGAGGTTCTGATTTTCTAAGTTATTCGCTGTACCTCAAGACGATTTTTTGTACCTCACGCGTTCTATGGAACACCTAAGGTTCCCGGCTTAAAAAAAGAATTTGGAGTGTTACGCTCACGTACCTTCCTTGCATAAATTTACTTGTAGAGCTCTGCGTTTGTGCTTTTCCGCGCGTCAATCCTATTCCTTGTGTTGTCGCGTATAAGTCCGTTCAGCTACTTTCGTGTCCAACGGCCACGTCCGACCATTAAGCTTGCGCCTTGTGGTACTAGTATTTTGTACTATGTGTATTACCCCCAAGGTATCGTGGCTGTTCTAGGCCACTACAAATAAATTTGATTGGTTGCTTGATTAACTTATTAATAAATTATGAGGGCAGTTCTTATAAAGCGTTTTGCTGTTAGCTTATAGTGTGGGTAAACTAAACATGAAAAGCGCAAACGAAAGCGACTTTTTCTCATACACACAAGTGCATAGCTCACAACAAAACATGTGTGAATCCGCAGTAGCAATGAGAAAGAAGAAGAGGATGTTTATTGCCCCCCACCCCCCTCCCCCTTGTCGATGTTTTGTGCGTGCGTGCGTGTGCGTGTGCGCGTGCTCGTGCGTGTGCGTGTGCGTGTGCTCGTGCGTGTGTGTGTGTGTGCGCGCGCGCGCGCGCGCGCGTGCGTGCGTGCGTGCGTGCGTGCGTGCGTGCGTGCGTGCGTGCGTGTGCGTGTGCGTGTGCGTGTGCGTGCGTGTGTGTGTGTGTGTGTGCGTGTGCGTGTGTGTGTGTGTGTGTGTGTGTGTGTGTGTGTGTGTGTGTGTGTGTGTGTGTGTGTGTGTGTGTGTGTGTGTGTGTGTGTGTGTGTGTGTGTGTGCGTGTGCGTGCGTGCGTGCGTGCGTGCGTGCGCGCGCGCGCGCGCGCGCGCGCCATGCGTCGGCCGAGCCCAAAACATGGATCCCCGCGCCGGTGAAGGCAGTTTCAGAGTGCCTGCGCACTCTGCCGCCCTGGAACAACGGCTGGCTGGATACAGACGCCGAACCCGGCTTATACCCAGGCTGGGCGGCAGACTCCCACCACTGCCAGAAAGGGACAATGTGTGATAAGCACGGAGAGGATTCCCCACAATTTTCCCACGGAGAGGATTCCCACTGCATCTTGCTACCTTCGACTGGGGACGCACGGCTGGAGTTACCGCGGCGCAAATTTTGATACCATAATGCGCTTCGGCAGTTATCAGTGAATGGGAACGAGGTTCGCGCGTTGCGCTATTAGGTTGGAGCGTTGGACTGCTGCGTTACGACCGAAAATACCATTGTTTTACTACAGGCTCGACTATGGCTTTGCCATCTTGGTGGAGCTGGGACCAGCAAATACTTCCGGGGTGTGTGCGCGAAAGCAAGGGACGTTTGAATACGCTGTAAAGTGTCGGCGGATGTGTATCTTTGTTGTTGTTTTTTTCTTCTCTCACGTGGCAGTTTGACTCACGTCCATTGTTTGTAGTGTAGACATTGTTCGCGTTGAAAGCTTTGTTCCTTTGTGTTTCTTTGTGTTTCTTTGCACTCCTACGCTGCAGTACAAAGGCTTATCCGGCTGTCTCTGAGCGGGTACGCGAGAATTTTTCTGGCCGCATATGCTGCATGCTTTAGAAAGCTTGTGTAACCTGAAACGCCGACTTCGCCAGGAGAGAACTGGCGTTCTCTACAGTTCAAAACGGTCTCGCACCTGCGCAAGCTCTGAAAGCAAACTTTATAATTCAAGCATCGTCGCTTGATTAACAAACTCCTTTCTAGAACCGTCTTTCTCAGCCTTTCAAATTACACCGTACAATGCGCGAACGACTAAATGAACGCTTGTAGAAGCTAGAATTGTGGCTTTTCTTTTAAAGCTACTTAGGGTTACGGGTGCTTAGCGAACTCCAAATGACAATCTTACGCAAGGCCACTGCGTCGAAAAAAAAAAAACGCCCGAAGGGCAAGCAGGATGTGTTGTCCACCGATACTGGCTCACCTAGCTCTTTCAAAATCCTCGATACATGTTGTAAACAAGTGACGCAAGTGTGTCTGACCCCAGGCAAAATTTTCGTATACGTATTCGAAAAATTTCGTATCCGTTGATATACGTTCACGTCACGGCACCTGCTATCGCAATCGGCATCATCACCATGAAGTCGATTGAAAGCTTAGCCATAAATGCGTATTCGCATCGATATAAATTTACGCCCGGTTAAACTGATGCTTCGTTGAGCTACTGCACGAACGCAAAAGGGCAATTCAAATGTGGCGATTAGTGAAAACATAAACTAGGATACAGTGCGAAAGCAACACGGAGATGATGTTCTTTGTCACCTCGAACTTCATTCCGGAAGTCGCAAGGGTAGCTCGACACGCTCACCTGTCACGGAGTCCAAGACGGCTGACGTCCGACACGTTAAAGCGACGTACACAGTTCAGCATCACAAGCACACACACACACAAAAAAAAAAATAAGTGACGATCACTCCAAGGTGATGCGACCTACAGCGATAGCTGTTCATGTACTGCTGGTGATTCTCAAAGGACGTAACTTTATATGGCACATCTGAAAAGTTTTTGTCCGAAAACGATTAAACAAATCCCGAGCGCGGCCTGCGGGTATGGATCATGTGTGCTTATGTGAGTACTGGCGTATGTCATTATATACACTCGTTCTTTGATATCTGTTTACTGTGCGCCACCCAGCCTTTAATTCAGCCTGGATTTATGCTTTTCACTGCCACTACACAGGAAGTCTGGAGTTTACCAGCTCATAGCGTTCTCAAACGAGTTCGACACGTGTG
>NW_027526295.1:217264081-217334081 GCF_048455015.1 Haemaphysalis longicornis | reverse complement strand
GCTTTTCATACCGGTGTTCTGCCCGCAAGCGACGCCTGAACGGTTCATTTTCACATATACGCCCTGGAGACTACGTTCTTGTGTCTGAAGAGGTATCGGTATCTGACGACTAAGTATCAGCTCGCTCTCCTCATTCTTTTCCACGCACTGGCTCAGAGTCTTGACGACGGCTGACTTGCACTAAGCCACGAGGGAATTCTGCCAGAAACGATCTAGTCTTGGAATAGGACGTTCAAAGTTGAATGAACATGTAGGATGTCGAATGTTGAAGAAAGTTGAGATCTTCTAGCGATACGCGATATCCGTCTCTCAAAGATGGCAGTGGAAGCACGCATGGGTTTTAGTTGAAGGCTTTAGTTTGTACGCAAAACCAAACTCTTCTTTCTAAACTACTCGTGCAAACACTGTAGGCTTAGCAGTGCAAGAGTTTTGAAGGCGCTTTCGTCCTCATTTTCTCTTGCGATGAGCCCATCTTTCCCCCTTCCCCGGTTCCTTCACAGCTCCTAAATGTTCTCGCTGAATACCTACTTACAAAAAAATGCCGCCTTCCCTATAGCACGCCATATGAGAGACCCGCAGTATGATGTATAGTGTGCTGTCGAGTACGCGTAAGTGAACGAAACTCAACACCCAACCAGCGAAGCAGGGCATTTCGAAGACGATGATGGCGAGCCACACAGGCTTTGGCGAAACCATTTGTCTTCATCAGGCCCGCCAGCCGCTTATTAACTGTCTGTGCGCGTGTGACGCTTCCGCCAGAGTACGCGCGTTATCACCCTTCGTCCCATCACCTTTTTTTTTCTTTTTTTCGTGTAATTTTACCTTTTACGGGCTACGTTCATTGTTTTCAGCACTTAAACAGCGAGTGGGAGATAATGTGATGAAGGGAATGTAGATTAAGTTGGGCACAGGTGAGAGCTGGGAGAAAGAACGGTGTCTAAAGAGAGCTCGTTGTAGCTGGAGCGGGAAAAAAAATCAGAATAAATGAAAGTTGCTTGAGTGAAAGTGATTAATTAAAGAGTGTCGCAGCGTGCACAATAGATATTTCAAAGAAAAGAAAATTTGGTTGACAGGGAGAAAGACTAAGAGAGATAGAGAGTGGGGAGAGCGTGCACGATCGGGCATGTGAGCGCCAGGTCGAGAAAAGGCGGAAAGTGTATAACTTTTCGAAAAGTTATAGAACATACGCTGTTCTTCGAAGGATCATTTCTGCGTAACAATGATTGTTCAGCTATTAAGATCAGAAAAAGAGGTGTTCTCGACTCAAATCGAGCGAAGTCAACGTACAGAGCGTTTTCACTCTAATGTATCATTTCTTTGCCCAATCCAAACGCGGTCAAGAAAGCGCTCCGACACACCTTCTCGTCCTATTGCAAAATATGGGTAAACAATGCGGGCATAATTACGAAGAAGGCTTCTGATGGAGATTCATATTGTCTGTCTCATATGAAAAACATCAGTAGGCTTCCGTATGCAGGCAGAAACGAATTAAGACTGTTCGTCAAAGCCGATAAAGATTCCTGCCACCCCACCTTCTCCCCGGTTACCCCACACTCAAAGGGTGCGGTTCTATTCATAATTATGAAAAAAACTGGTGTCCCCCTGACACACATATGACATCCTATCGAGGTCTAATCGGCTCAAAACAAGTCCCGTTTTTTTTTTACTGCAATTGCTGTTCAATTAGCGCAAATCTCCCGCCACCTATTCAATCCTGAAGCGAGCGGTCTGCTACGTATACTTACACGATCAAACGCCAGGGCTGTTTTTGTAGCGAATAAGGAAACCAGCATACCATGGTAACACAGTTTTTTTTACTAGAAAGATCGCACTTCTGGTCGCTCTTCTCACAAGTGGAACCTCTTTCTAGAAAACGGGTAAAAAAGTCGATCCAAGCGACAATGCATTTCTCTCCGCTTTCCTTTTCAATTTAACTCTCAGAACAACATCAGAGCCGCATTTACCGCCACCAGCGAAGCAAGGAAAGCTCTCGACGCCATTGAAAACGCGCGGTGCGCGCCACGCCTACTGGGAAAGGGGACGACGTTCGCGCTTACGCCACAGCTCGGCAGTTCACAGAGCGTAAGTTACGACTCCGAACACGCCAACTGAGCGGGGGTCCTCCCGTGTAGTCCTTGCCCTTTTGGTTGGGCCTGTGACGCATGCACGCGCTATTTGTTTGCCTCGCTGCTCTTTTCCCCCTTGCGTGTCGTGGAAGCATCAGTCAGAGAGGACAGCGCATGCGCATTTCCACCGCGCATTTGCATAGTTAGGAGCGAATTGTCGTCCCTCTTTCCTCTTTGCCCTCCTCCCTTTCTATCTCGCTTTTATAAGCACTGGGGACAGTCGGGGTGAGAGAGCGTGCCTTGTTAACTTACTCGTTTGGCTCGTTTATAATGGTCAGCAGAATTCGTGCGAGTGTCCTGACCGCCCTCCAAGCTAACAAAGAAGGATCAGAAAAGGAGGCATTTCACCCCCCCCCCCTCCCCCTTTATCGCATCACAGCTTTTTACGTACAGCACACGAAACTGCCATTGTGACGGTGATGGGTATGCGATATTCCGTTTCGAGATCGGTCCAAGCACGTCACTTGTTGTTGTGTTTTCGTTTACTAAGTAGCTTCAAGGCTTGGCACGTTTCACACCTGCGCCGAAATCGAGCGAAACCGATGGGAATTCTGTCGCGGGACGAAAATTGGTCCCGACCATTCGACAAAAACGATCGTCGCGCGACAAAGCGACGGAATTCTCGTCGCTTTCGCTCGCTTTCGTTGCAAATGTGAACGGGCCTTTAATAGACATTACGCGAGTCCGATCTATATCCAGGAAACTAGGTTGGCCTCCCCGATAAAGTCCAGCAAGGAACGGTAGGCAGGACCATGGAGCCACCGATGGTAATACGTGTCTTGCCACAAATTTAGGCCAGCTGCTATCATACATTTCCTGCGAATGTCCTTAGTTCCATATCATGTCCGTGATAGGTGATGAAAGTCTGCCGGAACCGTTTCATCGGAGCAGGTTGGACATTTCACGTGCCCTCGGCAGTCCCTTTCCATCCACTCATGCGGGCAGGAGTAAGAGCCACGCCCAGTCGGATCCTTCGTAGTATGACCTCCTCCATCCTGGTAAGGTTGAGGTGAAGGAGAACCGAACACGGAGGTATGAGAGCATGCGTTCGGCGCCGAAGATCCTCCTCTGCAGCCATTCTTGTGGCCCATGGGTCACTTGGGAGCTGGGCGGGGGATGATGGGGCCGGGCAGTTTGTGACAGGAAGTCATCCCGTTCATTTCTACAATACTGGTGTAACCTGCAGGAACCCATGACACAATCATCTTTGATGGCATTTTGCCGTGGAGCTGGTGGATTCGTTGGCAGATTATGGGAGTCAGCGCAACCTGTTTCAGATAGTGGATCACTTGCGTAGAGTCTACGAATATTTATGGTGGGCAAGGTTTGATTGGAGGCGGCAGCACACAGCGGGGCGTCGTGTATAGCCTGCAATTCCAGTAGGATTGGGGTGCATGCGGCCGAGGCGTAAGGAATACAGCTTTCGATGCTGGGATGAGTGGGGCTGGTCTACGCTGTGACTCCCCGTCACCTGCGGTACTGTGAAGAATTTTAGTTAAACATGTTAATATATGCAGCGCACCACTCTTGAACGAACCTGACAAGACCAAAGCACCTATATCTACGACAAGAACACGCAGAACTGAGCTGAGAGTACATTTTACTGTAAAAATGTCACAGTTCTTGGAAGAAAAAGAGATTGATATAGCTGGGCCTAAAAGGCAGGCCGTTCGCTCCAAACCCCACGCTTTCGCTTTTCGCCTCCACCGGAAAAGCGGCTGCGGCCGGGAATCGAACCGGCGTCCTCGGGCTCAGAAGCACAACGCCATAGATATTGAGCCACCGCCGCGGGTATTCAGCAGAATTAAAGCATGATTTCAAATGAATATGATTGTTATGGTGACGAAAGTGTGGTTTTACGATCCGTAGCGGTTCATCGCGCGGCAGATGCCGAGATTGAAACCCCGCGCGAGCATTGCCTCTTTGTCGAGCCGTGTACAATATCGGCACACGGTAGAGTTTTAGAGCTGAGAAAAAAAAACAACGATGGAGCATTTAACCCAAGAACAAGCTAAACTTGATCGGTTTTCTGGGCACTCCGTGCTGTGACGCTGTTTTCGTATGATACGCTTGTGGCGCGAAAGTTTTCTATGGTGCGCACGCGAAACCGCGACTACCTGCGGACCATTGCCCCGATGCAGGCGAGGGATAGTTGATTATATACGTTGTGATATTGATGGCCACATACAACTGTTTGTCGGCTTGTATGCAAACATGTACACTTTATGTAACAGGGCTACAGAGTCGTAGCGCTAACATGCATGTACCAGCTACTGCGTCCGCGTAATCCCTCGCCATACTCGAAAGTATTTAATATTTAAAATTTAAATTTTATATAAATATGCATAGATCACACTCCACATTTATATAAATTTCCGCGGGCTGTGCTTCACCGCAGTGCACCGAATAAACAATCTATCGGTCCAAGGAAGCAAGTTAAATCGGACGAACAGTGAAGCCAGACGCACGATTAGACTGACAACGTGTGTCCTACGCTGTGACATCCCGCAATGCAAAACGTTGTTTCCATTGCGTAATGTGACATGCTGTGCCCGTCACTCACTTCGCTTTCCTGGTCGCAGTGATTAAGATTATAGCTGCTCTGCAATGACGCAGACCCACGGGGAATGTTTTTTAACTGTGCATCACTTCAAACTTTTGCCTCGTGCGTTTAAGGAAACCGAGAGCTCCAGTCAGCATATACTACATACGTAACGTTTCTTGCCTTGACCATACAGATACAAAGGTACACTCATATGTTCAAATCGCACGGCGCTCACCAACAACAAAAAGAGGAGAAAGAAAGAAGAATACCGAGAAATGAAGTCACAAAGAGTGAATGAAAAAAAAATGGCACAGCGGCAAAATAGAAGGAAATAATTAAATAAACAAAACAGAATGTAGACAAATTAAAGCATCCATACAAGAAAGTGAGACACGACGGGAAATGGAAGAATATAGACAAATAAACAAAATCGAATGTACATAAATAAAAAAGTAATCCGTAAAAGGCATTGAGGAAGGAGGATCCGTTTGCAGAAGTCGAGCGATGTATAGAAAACTGCACGCTAATTGGTGCGGGTTTGCACTCCGTGTTGCCATCATCGCAGCAAAGGGAATGCAGCAAAAAGCCGCGCCAGCGAGAGAGAAACAGGCACACATATGACAACGCTATCAGCAAGCTGGCCTATAGATAGATAAACCATTTGCTAGTCCAGCGTTATCCTGCACTCTTGTTATGTTTGTGATAGGGTTGTTTTAACGAGACAGCATTACTTGACTTGGAATAGGTCGAAAATCCCATGAAGAATATTGCACAGAAAAACTGGTGACCCAAGGAGAATAAAGGTAAAGCAATTAAATTAGAAGGGAAATAGTGCACATTTGGATCTCGATCGGAGAACCCAGGGCCTCCTGATTGCGAATCGAGCACGCATACAACTGCAGCTCGGTCACTCCAGCTAATTAAAGATGGAACCAGAGGGTGCGTTGCGGCCTTCGAATATAAAACGTGTGCTAGAGACATGTGGTGTGGCCTACATGAGTAATATGAGCATGTTAATTACAGAAAGGCAATTAGGCGAGTAGCAAAGTAAGTTCCTGATAAATGTCCTCTTTGCTCGGCGATGCCAACGTGTGCATTTGCCGAGCCATAGTAACAAAGAGAAGGAAAAAATGCGCAAAAAGCATTATTATGATAATCAGAGGAAGCGTTCAGCAACTGGGCGCGAACGTTTTCGCATTAACTGCCTCATAAGGAGTGCTTAAGTGCACTCGTAATTTTCTGCGCTCGTTCATCTTTGCCATACACCGACCAGCCAATTTTCAATGCTTGTACACCTCATCACAGGCTACAAATTGTCTGTATCATTTTTAAACTTTATTTCATTGTATCACCTCGCTGTCATTTTTATCTTTTTTCGATCACTTATAACTCTCCCCACGTCAGCCTCAAGCCGTATGGCCGGCTCTTCGTCACCATCCTAAGCTGAGCGCATTTAACAACTTTTTCATCCCCCGAGAACTCTTGGGCACTCATGCTTCAACATATCAAGACATAACGCGATATTAGCGGTTCGAATGACTACACTTTCCTCCCCTCCCCCTGCACTCTCCAAGGAAGAAGACTCGCTACTCCACAGACTACAAAGTAATAACTTTCCTCACCCAGTTCACCTGCATCGTGTTTCCAAGTCAATGCTCCGCTGAATGCCAGCTTTGTTCACAACCCGGAACTGTACCTCATGTTATAATACAGTGTGAGCGCAATCCCAGACTTCCACCTCTCCGATCCCCTCTTCCCACCCCTGAGCTGTGGGAGAACCTCGTGACGAGCGGCCATCTGGCCGTACAGCAACTCCTGTCATCCAGAGCGAAGGCTCTCTGCTCACCTCATGGATTCCCGGACGAGGAAACCACTCCCACTTCAGAAAGCTCAAATAAACGTTCTCTCTCTCTCTCTCTCTCTCTCTCTCTCTCTCTCTCTCTCTCTCTCTCTCTCTCTCTCTCTCTCTCTCTCTCTCTCTCTCTCTCTCTCTCTCTCTCTCTCTCTCTCTCTCTCTCTCTCTCTCTCTCTCTCTCTCTCTCTCTCTCTCTCTCTCTCTCTCTCTCTCTCTCTGTACGAAATTAGCGCTATCGCGCATGTTTGCAGCGTTAGTTGTGGGTAAGCACCAATGGGGACAACAGTACTCGGTCGAAAATGATTTTTGGATTGGATTGGAAAACGTTTATTGAGCATAAAAGTGGGTGGCTTTCTTAGTCCAGATAGCCGCGAGCTAGCGCAGCTGCTTGGGCGCGAGTGATGAGGCGTTCTTGGTCCTCGCACCGTGAGCTGGCCAGCTCGCGCTCCCACTGATCAGGGGATGGGGAAGGGAGGGGGTTTGGCGCGTAGGAGCATTCCCAGACCAGGTGGTAGGTAGTGCTTGGGACGGAGCAAGAAGAGCAGTTGTAGGGGTAAGTGGAGGGAGAGATGTAGTGGAGTATCGTGGTGTTGTAGAATGTGTTGGTCTGCAGTCGACGCCAAATGCGAGCCGCCTGTGTGCTGAGGGATGGGTGAGGAGGAGGGCATTGAAGCCGCAGTTGGCGATGATGATATAAGATTTCAGTGTATCGGGGAGGGACCGGGGGGTAGATGGAGGGTTCGGAAAGGTCCTCTTGAGTCGACGAAAACGCCCGGAATGTAAGAGCGCGGGCAGTGGCATGTGCCGCCTCGTTTCCCTCGAGGGAAGAATGGCCTGGTACCAAAATGATACCAAAAAATTATATGCAGTTTCTCATACTTGTTTTTTTATATATAAACGACGCTTGCAAATAGCGTGTCCGTTAGCCAGGAAGGGAAAGAGAGGGAGCGGCATGATCAAGTCTTCTGAGGACCCTCCGCGGCGGCTCAGTGGCTATGGGGTTGTGCTGCTGAGCGCAAGGACGCGGGTTCGATTTTCGGCCGCAGCGGCCGCTTTCCTGATAGGGGCGAAAAGCGAAAAGCGAGATTTCTGAGCACTTTAAAGATCCCCAGGTGGTCAAAATTAATCCGGAGCCCTCCACTACAGCGTGCCTCATCGCCTGCGTCGCGTCGGCGCGTTAAACCCGGCAATCAAAGTTTTCTGAGATTGCCAGGCACCGCGTGAAGAGCAAGGGCGCAGCAAGTCCACCGGCTAAATTGCATTGCGCCACCAGGGATAGCCGAAGCCATCCGGTGGGACACCCTTTGCGGCATGGCGCAAACGGTGCAAGGAGCAAAGTGAAAGGCAAGGAGAAAACTGTTTGGAACTACGACGAGGAAGCAAGAGTCGTGACGCGTAAAGGTAGTGGTGCGCAACTAGAAAAGTGGGCACTACGAAGAAAATGGCAGTATTTCTTCCTTTCGTCTTCGCACGAAAAAAAAAAAACACACTCCTGTACCAACTAATCTAGAGCTGCGACTATTACTTCGCTGTTCCCGTTTCCTCAACTGCGGATGCAACGTTGCGAGCAATTTAATAGCCAGCTCCCAACACCGTCTTCCATTTCTTTCTCAACCACCTATTACAGCTGCTGCTTCTCTTTCTGGCCTGCTAAAAGTTGGGCGCCCTACACTAACCGTTAAAATGAAATTGTGATTTAAACTAAACTACAGCATAAACGCAATGAGAGTTGTCTGCCCTTTTGATCATGGTGCGTCTTTTTCGATGCTACAGCTCGCTGGGAGGGGGGGGGGGGGGGGATGTAGCTTAGAAACATTGCGTGGAGACAAAACGTGGATGAGGGTGCCCTAATCCAATTATTAATTAATTAATTAATAAGTAATTCATTCATGCACTCGTTCATTCGCTCGTTCGTTCGTTCGTTCGTTCGTTCATTCATTCATTCATTCATTCATTTCTATACATTCCCATTCTGAAGATGAAGGCCTATCCGGATACGGGAGGTTTCATCGGAATACTACACCAGAGTGGCCAAACCCTGCTGTTCAGATTAGGGATTGCTGTCCCACCCTCGAATCACGTAGGGGCAAAGACAAGCGAAAGCAAGTGCAGGAGTTAGATATTCTTCTCAGGGTATATATCCTCGAGCGTTCACGAATTGTCTTTGGATTCTCTGATCTGTCGCAGCCCTGGTCGCCATACTTCAGCAAAAATGATGTCAGCGGGCATTCCGAAGCTCTGTTTGACAATCTGCTAAGCGAGCGGGCCAAGAAAGGTGGCAGATTGACACAGAAAAGCCGCGTGCAAGGGCAAACAACGTTGACAACTGCTATGGTTCCTGCTTAGTTCTTCTGCCAATGTCCTTCGTCGCCGAAGGAGATAGTGAAGATTATCATTGGCGGCGATTAAAACGGTGAAAAGGATGGGCGAATGTTCTGCGACGGCGAAGACGAAAATGACGATGCTTGTTTCGGCTGAAAACTGTCCATGCGACGATCGTAACGGTCAACTATTGGCTTCTTGGTCAGTCTTTGGCGTCGATGGAGATGACGACGACAATGAAGAGGACGGCTTTCTGTTCACCGACCGACCGAACGACCGACCAAGCGAGCGAACGTGCGCGTTCCGCCGGGAGCTCCAGCCAACGCGGGGTAAACAGCTCCGAGGCCTCCGCGTAATAAGGAAGCTGGTCAGACAATCCGGACGGTCGACTAAGTGTTCCACTTTGCCAACATTGGCTAAACAAGCCTATCTGACAAAACGAAGCAAATAAGCGTATTTTCCGTTTCTCCAACAATGCCAAACAAATCAACAATGTGCACCGGGACGTGGAGATAACACCAGCCCACCCTAAACATGAGGACGACGTCCTTACGTCCGCAAGAAGGAGCCCAGAAACATTGGGGCATGACATACACCTGCAAAACCCCGTGCGCTCACTATATATGCACGCACACACAAATCGATACACAAGTACGCACACCTGCCGACGCAGTTCACAACGTGATGTACCTTCTGAAGCCGCAGGCACCGTGCGGCCAGGATTGGCGCTCCTTGTTGCTGTGTGGAGGGTGAGAGGAGGTGGGGCTGGGGCAGCCTTAATTCTCTATCGGTGCGCCCCGGGCCCTCTTTAGTGCTGTACCAGAAGCGAAACGACGCGCCGAGACCCGAACAGCGCGGCCCTACGCACGGAACTGATCGGTGCGAACTGGCAGCATTGCGGGGCTTGATTGCGGGCACGCCGTGCCTTCCCAGCGGGCATCCTTCCTCATTCCGCCGACGCTGTGCCCTGCTGCCGCTCGCGCTGCTGCGCAGGGCAGGGAAACACCAGGCATACACGCAAGACGCCGCCAACTGCGTCGTCACCCTACCGCCTTGTTGCAACAACTTGACTGACCCGCCGCGGTGGCTCAGCGGCTAAGGCGTTGCGCTGCTGAGCACGAGATCGCAGGTTCGATTCCCGGCCGCGGCGGCCGCTTTTCTGATGGAGGCGAAAAGCAAAAAACGCCCGTGTGTACAGATTTCGGCTCACGTTAAAGATCTCCACGTGGTCAAAATTAATCCGGAGCCCTCCACTACGGCGCCCCTCATCGCCTGCGTTGCGTGTGCGCGTTAAACCTTACAATCAATCAATCGAGAAACAACTTGATTGGCCGCAACACAACAAAATTGTTGCACATTGGTCCCGGGAGAAATTGGTACAGCGAGCCTGACCATTATTGATCGCAGAGTCGCAGTACAATGGGTAAAGCTCTTCGCTAACATCAGCAGCGAGCGGACTGAGGACGAAGAGGGGAGTTAACTGGTCATCAGATGAAGACTGGTCCTCCAGTCGAAACGTCAATATACCACTGGTTTTGTTTTTGATCGTGAGTCAACCATTTTCTCAAATATTTCTTCTGGCTCCTCGGGAAGTTTCGTCTAATATATATATATATATATATATATATATATATATATATATATATATATATATATATGTGTGTGTGTGTGTGTATGTGTGTGTATATACACGCACACCGACAACAATCACCCACGCAGACAGATATGCCCACAATGTCCGGGAAGAACTCCAGCCGTTAGAACGCAGCACGCACAAACATCGCGAGTCGAGAAAAGGCCCCTTTTAATTGCGTGTCTTCTACGTCGTAATGAACGAAAGGGGAAGTATACAGACGCGACAAGAATGAGATTCGTTAACCTCTGAGGGGTCCCAGAAGAGAGCTGGGAGCGAACACCACCAAACGCGCGTGTGCGTGCAAGTGTGTGCGGTATACATCCACCCAAAAAACCACAGAAGCCACGCGCGTTGTTCTTAGTCGAGCAGTCAGATGCAGGTGACTCTCGAACTCGGGTATGGTGGTCGGTCCGACCATAGCCGTTGGGTAATGGCGGCTGGCGACGGCGGGAAGCACTTCGGCCAGCCGTACACAGTATAACACAAGAGCGGCAGGCGATGTCACTGCCGTTCAACAGGCAGCAGGCGTGGTGGAAGAAGGGCCGCGCCACGGGTCGATCGCCCGCAGCTGCGCCAATCTCGATCGCAGCTCCTTTTGCGGAGCGTGCGTGTTTTCGTTATGCGTGCGAGGCGATTTGTTATTTTCAGCCTCCTCGAATTCGCTTTTGTTTGTGTGTGACAAGGGTAGTTAGGAGCTGCTGGACATTAAGCGCGGAGGAGCTTCGTGCAAGAGTTACTTGCTGCACCTTTCTTCGACAACTCTTGCGCTTCTGTGCGGCGCGAGTGCGACTCGAAGCGTTCAGGCGTTGCGCCACCTGTTGTGGTGATTCCGGCAGAGCTTATGCTGACGCCGCATCAAGGAAACCGCTGTCGGATGCTCCGAACACACCGCTTCGACAAATGAAGAGTCCCCTTTTTTTAGAACTACACGTCTGGTGATATTGATTTGAAACGTCAAAATGTTGCCCTGTAGTTCCTACAGCTTGTAAAATATTGCAGTACATCCTGTAACGTAAAGAATATTGAGAGCTTAAACCTCGTTCGACCTTCATTTTACAGTAATAATGCCCTTTGTGTGTTTCAACGAAGAAAAAAGCAAAACCAACGGATCTCGGTTGAAGCAACTGCTTCTAAATAGAAAACATGGGGATCGCAAAATACCTGCTGTCGCCCAGTGTTACGATTCAGTGGAAACGGCATTTTCAGAGAACGGTGCACAGATTTTCGGATTCTCGGCTTCCGGGGAATGTGCTGCAATCATTTGCATCACTGCCCACATGGGAATTACTTGGATCGGTGCGCGTGGCGGCGGGAAATAAACGTACCTCCCGTCCCGATGCACGTACGCTGAAAGAAACAGCACCGGGCTCTGCCGCAAAATATAGCCTGAAAGTGCACAGATACGATCTTTAACCTGCTACGTTAGACACATTGTCCTTAATTGCGGCTTCAAACGACTTCCTTTTCGCGTTGACTATTGTGGCCTGCTGAACGCGAATGTCTGGCGGCAATTCAGATGGTTATCCTCTCTCCCTCTCTCCTGGAGGATAGTCACATCCTACAGAAGCTCTCTACTTGAAGCGGGGCAAACGAAGCATCACTCGTGGCGAGTGCTCCTCGTGCGATTAAGCATGTGCTCGGAGAAATTGTATTTATTTTTAAAGCAAAGCTTTACTACTTTCGTCCCGCGGTTTCGCGGGGGATGCGCAAGTTGACCTTTTGACCGGAGACACACCCCCGGCGACACACCCCGCGAAGTGCATCGCGTGATTCGCCGGGCCCGCTTTCGGCGCTGCGCACAAGGCCTTGTTTTCAGTCGCTCTGCACATATGAGCGGCGGCCTCTGCCGCGGTAGCGGCCGATCAGCTGACCGGCAGCCGACCACCCCCGAAGCCTCGCACGCATGCGCCGCTGGGTCATCTCGGGATACGTGACTCGTTCCGCGCCTGGCGAAGAGGAACTGCGCGTTCGCCGCGTTCGCCCCGGCGAACGCGGCGTTTGTCGGGCCTCCTTCTGTGAGCGTTGCACGTGACCGAATGGCTTTGAGCCGTGGTCGGCAATACAGCTACATCAATAGTTAACCAAGCGAAACTAAGACTCAACCAAACAAAGCCAAGCTAGCTAAGCCGCAGTTATTTTTTTATTTCTTTTTAAGGTAGAAGGGGGGGGGGGGGGGGGGTTGTGGTTTGCGACGGAAAATGAAAGGAAATTCACTGGGGATATTTTGAGCTCGGCAGGGAGCTCACCTGCATAAAACCCAGTGCAGGGGAAGGGAAGTAGAGGGGGAGTGATAGGATAAAGTAGAAAGAGAGGGAGAGGGAGAGAGAAAGGTATAAAGGGAGCTGTCAGTCCTAGAACACTGTCAGTCCGGGCACACCAGTCAATCACTGCACTCCGGGCTACAGCCGCACTATGCATGCATTTCGCGTAATTATATGAACCCGTAAAGGACGTAATCGCCGTAATGCTCGAGACAGGGAATCGCCCCGAAAGCACATCCCGTAGTTTTGCATTGCACATTCAGGCTGAAGCCCTGCTTGACGGCTAAGCTGGCAAGGCTAAATTCGAGCCTAAGCTCGACGATAACCGCCGCGGCGATCACGAGCTCCCCTAAGTTGCCTCACAGCCCCGACTCCGCAAGATTACGCAATGCACTGTGCTGCGGTCAATTTCGCACGCGAACTAACTCATTTGAAGAAAGCGCCCGGGTGGCAAGCGAGGGAAGCGAAGTTGAAACGCGACAGGAGTGGAATACATGGCACGCGTGCAGCTCTGCATGCCGGTCCATGCTGGTTTGCTTTCCCTCGATGCCGACGCTGCGCCCCTATATTTACACTCGGAGCCCGTGGCCGCCTGCCTATTCGACAGCCTTGACGTTAGGTTGACACAAAGGTCGCCTCTGAGCGCGACCAGCGCTGCGAGACGGAGCGAAAGCCATCTTGACACGAACGGGGGATGCGGAAAACAACCGCAAATAACATCCGCGCCTATATATAATGTTGGCTGAGCCACCGTAAGTAATGCTCTCTTTCCTCTTCGTTTCAAGGAGTGTAATGCCTGTCAGCGCCTTAGTCCCGGAAAGCGATCTCCCAGCTCTTCTTTCTCTCCGAAACACACGTTGCTGAACCGGTAATCGCAGGGCTCATTCGTTTAGATGTATATATAAACCATTTTACACAAGACATCCTGAGCTGCTAACAAATTAGTTGTTCAAATTTCGAATTTGAACCCTCGACATTGCGAGGTGGATGGCCGGGTGGATGAAGCCGACATGGCGGGGGGCCGGACGACAAATAAGATGGGGGTGCTGCAGGCAAAGATAAAAAAGAGCAGCAAAGTGACAACAATATTCGACAATAATTGACAATAATCTGGCTAAGTGTGAATATTGGGGCAATGCCAACTGGAAGCGATCAATTATCTCCCATTTGATTTTAAAACTGGCGTATCGGCCTTGAGATAGTGACAGGGAGAGAGGTGGGGATTCTGATGACGTGCTGGGGGCGCATAATACTGCCCCGCATCTCACACTTACGTCTAGTCGGCAGTTCCGCGATTATAGGAGCTGCAGTTACCAGTATTAAAAATTTTAATTTATAAATTTTGTAGCGCAATATTTGTAGCTCACTTCTGGGTCCTTCAGAAAACGCACCGAAGGGTATTTTTTTGTGCTACATCGTAAATTCAGAATCCGCGGCAGGCGATCAGACCCACGACCCCTCGCGTATACGGGTATAGCGCTGTAGCTCTACGGGTATAGCTCGGAGGCTTAAAAAAGCACCCTGCGAATACAATAAAGCGCCAATATAACTAAATTACCGATATCCAGCAAAATATTGTCAAAACAAGATATTTTTGTGAACGCGGTGGCAACTTCAAAGATGGAAACGTGCTCTTTGAAACGTTCTAAACACTTACGGGTCGTTGAAACTTCGATGTGCACATCTGATTGATTGATTGATTGATTGATTGATTGATTGATTGATTGATTGATTGATTGATTGATTGATTGATTGATTGATTGATTGATTGATTGATTGATTGATTGATTGATTGATTGATTGATTGATTGTAGCGTTTAACGCGCCGACGCAACGCAGGCGATGACGCGCGCCGTAATGGAGGGCTCCGGATTAATTTTGACCACCTGGGGATCTTTAACGTGCGCCTAAATCTCGAGCACGAGCGTTTTTGCTTTTCGCCTCCATCAGAAAAGCGGCCGCTCAATGTGCACATCTGCAAACTGGCGGTGGTAATCATGGAATCATTTGTATTTCGTATTTTGATGTAACAAACATTTTAGGCACCACTGGCGTTGCTGCACAAAGTTTTGATGGAGGAGCTCCGTGACGCATATTCGTACGTATATAGGTGCCGTCAAAAGTAATTGGAACCTAGCCTCGTAAATTTACAAGAATTTTTTCTTCCGGAAATTGCCTGGCTGCATTGATGGATGTTTAAAAGAGTCCTACCTAATAGAAAAAGCTGCTTGTAAACCGGTAATGGCTCTCATAAAGCCAGAAAGACAAATATTTTGTGATATTCACAAATCTTTGTTCCAATTACTTATGAAGGCACCTCTACATATATAGACAAATAAACCGCTGTGTGTAATAAATATGCATGTGGTCAATTCAGGCTTCCTCTAAATGCAAACCGATTTGTGTCCTCCCACTGCTGTCGTGCGACAAAGCTCAACCGAACAGTGTCCACTCCCTATGCGTCCTGGAAACAACTTGAACTGAGAGGCAAAGATCTCCCTCTCTCTCTACCTCTACCATTTTGGCATGTTTCGGTTTTTTCCCTGAAGGGAAAGACTGACTGACAGTGTCGTTGAGTAAGCGCTTTCTTCACGCCTTCTGTGCCGTGTCAGTCAAGAAACACTCCGCGAACAAACACCCCTGTCTTTTTCTCCGACTACCGGGGATTAGAATACCCGTGCCACACGTACACGAAAAATTACATTAAGTGCTTAAAGCCTTAAGTTTTGATGCCATTAATTCGCTGTTACACGCGAAAATCTAATGCCATTCGCTCTTATGTCATTTTTGGTTTAAGGAGTTCCGCACAACTCATTCACCTTCATGAACACCTTAAATCTGCCTATTCTCGAACGCGATGAGCACCCCAGAGTGTTGACGCGAAAACGTAGCTGAACTTCGAAATAAGACGATTTTTCTGTGCACTCTTGGTGGTGAAGTTTTCAAGAAGACGAAATTCACTAAAACAGCGGCAAAAGGCAAAACATCGTGTTACTCGTCGTGTTAAATTTTTCAAATTTGGCTACCGCTGGCAGGCGACGCCAGCTGCTGAAGCCACGATTAGAAACGGCTCACACCATTTTTAAGAAAACACCATTTCTCAAAACATTTTCTTTCACAAAAACATTTTTAACCATTGTGAGACGTTTTTCTCTACGTGGCAGACTTCTAAAATATGAGTGAATTTCTCTTTTTGGTCATTATCACCATCATGACTAACACATTTAATGCCTCTGCGTTTTCGCGTGTAGCACGGCCCGCCCAATTGATGTCATTCGGTATCTTAAGGCCTTAAGCACTTAATGTCATTTTTCGTGTACGTGAGGCACGGGTATAAGGCAGCAAGAGTGACAAAGGAGGCAGCAATGTAGCTCTGATGCCAGTTTGATCCAGTTTTTGGGCGCCCTTTCCACAACAGTCTTCGGTATTTCACCGGGTCACTCATCGAACTGAGCGGCGACCCCCGTCACAGGACTTAAAGTGATCTGATGCGGCACGCATGTGCTTCGGGCATCCCCGCATTCGCATGTAATCGCCCATCGTGTTCCTCCCAGGAAAGGGGAAAAAATGCACGCACACGCACGGGCTCCTAGACTTACGAGCAAAGGTGTGCCTTTACGTCAGCGGATACGCTGGTCATACTATAGCGCGCTGGCCAGGGTCACTCTTTTCTATCTTGGGCCTCCATAAACACCGGCCAGCCGTGCGTCGTCCGGCCGTAATGGGCTTCGCACTTCGCTTCCAGCCGGGCTCTCCATAGTTCATCCTCGTCTATGGGCATTCATGCGAGCGCCTCTCGAGAGCTGCATTCTGCTGGAGGGAGGAGATACGTCCGCGGCCGCGGTCATTTATCAGCGGTCGAAAGGCGAGCTCGTCGGACGCGCGTCCGACAACAGTAACCGAAGAGCGAGCACGATCCGACTACGTATACGGGCCACCCGGAACAGTGTAACAGCGCCGGTTTGCCTACTTCCGTTCTTCAAAGGCAAGAAGTTCCTTATGTGCCGTGCCTTTGTATACAGCTGTCTGCCTCTGCAGTATTACTTTTCTTTTCACCGGCTGCATCGCTTCACGCACCAAGTGAAAGAAAGCCGGCACTGGCTGCGGTGGCATTGCCCACGGCTCACCCACAGACCTTAAATCGAGAACATTGAGTACGAATTTGCATGAAATACTGTAGTGCCCAAAACGGGACTACAGAATGCGCCTGCCCACTCCTGTCTCTTCCTCTTCTTGCGCCCTCTCTTTTATCCCCTGAACCCAACTCCCCCAGTGCAGGGTAGCAAACCGGGCTCTACACCTGGTTAACCTCCCGGCCTTTCTTTCTCCTCTCGAGTTTGCGTTTGAAGGATGTTCGCTGCAGCCAGTACAGAACAACAAAAAACAAAACGGCTGTATTTATTTCGGTCGTAGGGACACCAACCTTTGTGTGCGACCAAATGTGGGCGGGGTCGGGTGGATCTCGACCCTGATGGAGTCGCGAAGAGCTTCTGGACCGCGATATCGCATGTGCAAAATCGCACAAAAAATATTGGAAAATGGGAGAGAGGGGAGAGAGGGAGAGAGAGAAGGAGAGTCCCACGAATCGATATTTCGATTGTACAGATACACCTACCCGGTGTGCGAGTCCAAATGTGTCAGAACGCATTCGGAACGAATACGGAACGCGTTCCTTAGGGTGGAGTGGCAAATAGATAAGGAGGTGCCTAAGAAGAAAAGTGGAGCGGTAGGAACATAAGACGTGTCGTAAATCTCTTATATACAGGGCTCAGCGTATTCGGTTTAAACAGAGGACAACCGATAAAGGCCCAACCAGTTTCTTTTGCCGAATTCACTGTTAACCGAAAAGGTCGGTTTCTTCGACAGCCGATGCATGCGGGACGAGCAGTATGTCTGCGCTGTGTGTCCACTTACTTTGTGTGCACTGGATACCCGGCCAAGTCCTTAATGCATTTTCAACGACTTGTCCAGAGCAAATTTTTTTCTGGTTGAGGACAGCATAACTACGATTTATTTCTGATGCTTGATGCAGCTCGTGCCCTGACGATTGTCAAGAGTGCTAAAGAAACTTGTAAATGATTACGCATGCAAAGTTTCAGATATTGAAGAGCGCTGTTCTAGCGGTTAATGACAAAGACAACCACGTAACCTTCTTCAGATTAGGTAATCGTAAATTGATTGGTAGTGAAACGTACGGCTGCTGTGTGGATTCAATACCTCACTCACTTGTGCGCGCGTGTTCCTTCATTCCTGATCCAGCTTGGTGAATTAACACGTGATTTTAATACATGTCATTTTACGTCCTGTTATGCGAATAGCAATGATAAAACCAGAATACAAAATCGCCAATAAGCTGAAACCTTGTTGAGCTGTTTCTAACTACCCCCATAAAACTGAAGGTGCGCGCTTAAAACAAAAACCGAAAAAGGTATGCCGAATTAAACTGATTGATTGATTGTAGGGTTTGTCGTGCCGACGCAACGCAGTTGATGAGGCGCGCCGTAGTGGAGGGCTCCGGATTAATTTTGACTACCTGGGGATCTCTAACGTGCGCTGAATTAAACTAAACAAAAACCGACAACGCCGAACGCCACTTGCACCCCCTTTCGTTTCCGTAATGTCGCAGAAGGCTGACCTTCAGCGATGGCTCTGGCAAACGAATATTCCTTGCGTCAGCGATTTTTTTCCATTACTTCTCAACGTTCACGACACGAACCGTACCAGGCTTCTGCTAGCACGCGTCGTGGGCGTCGATTCACCGGCCGAACACGCATATATTTCTCCTCCTCCTCGTTTTTTTCCCGCATCTTTCCAACGTGTAGTCGTTGCACCTTGGCGGCTTCCGAGGGCTTCCGTTTATTCATTGCGCTGTTTATTTAATGCACCCGGGTCGTAGCTGGATTATGCATACCTCGTCCGCCTTGCTGCGTCTTGGGCCTGCACCCCATTCCGTGCGTGCCGTGTGTCGATGCGTGACGTCAGCGACGGCCTTTATTTCGCGCCCTAGCGCTGCACGGTTGCGCAAGTGCACTTCCACTACTGGTGGCTGCGATTGTAACGCACAGGGGAAAACCGACTGCATCAAAGAGGCATGCGGCAGATTGAGAAAGCTGTGGGAAAACGCGGATTTGAATTCCTTAATCGTGTGCATTGAAGCTGGGCTTCTAGCACTTTCGCGTGGGACAGGTATGCTGCGCAAGACCATTCACTGGTCATTAGAATACCATTACGGCAGGTCTTGACACCTCGCGATCAGATGCGTGCAATTCTCACGTACACCGAATAGCGTTTTAGCCGGACCTTAAAAAAAAAAAAAAAAAAAACTACGTCTTAAAGCGAAGCTTCCTTGCTCTCACTGATGGCGGTGCCGTAACAAAAGCGCACTGCAGGAAAGCCAACTTTACACAATGGGAGGGCACAAGGTTACGATGATGATGAAAACAAGAAAAAAAAATGCTTCCAGGGGTCGGAATCGAACCTGGTACCCTGTAAAGATGGTTGGAAAGCGAAGCTGTAAACGACATCCACAACAATTACCCATGCGACATCACTTGAATTCCGAGACACTCGCGGCTCTACAAACAGTGAAACCATATACAAGTGAAATGCGCTTAACCACGCCCTTTATTACTTCAAGTAGATATTCTTTGCTAAGGTTAAATCAATGCTTGATTCATGAACGGTGGTTGGATGAGTTGTATTAGTGAAGCGCATGAGTGGAAAGGCTATTTTTATAAAATTAAAGGGGAGGTGAAGAGGTTTAAGAATTAAAAGAAAAGTTGACGAGCAGCACGTACACACTGAATAGTTCCCGTGTACGAAATATTTTCGCAATAAATGCAATAGAAGCGGCGCAATACGCAAACAAAAGTGGCCCGATGCACCACCCCCATCTCGGCGCACAATGCCGGAAGACCGAAAAGCGGAGGCGAAAACCGGCCGGAAAACGTCATACCTGGACTTCCGACCGGATCGGCCGCCTCTGCCATGCTCTTTTCGCCGTGTTTCCTGAAGAGGCTCGCCACAGGAAGAATGACACTTGTTGTTGTTGATAGCACTTATTTGTACAATTTTAGGGTTCAAAAAGTATGCACTAACGCCGAACGAGGCATACGTTACCATGCCGTATTCCTAAGCAGGATAATACCACGCCGGGATGTTTTATAACATACGGGAGCGACAGCCGAGGTGGCTGTGCTTGATGACAATACGTTATATACATTGTAAAACGCTCAAATGCGTTTTTCCTATTTCCTATGATGCGACGGACATGAATGTTCACATCAGATGCTAGATTTAGGAAAGATGGTGAATACTGCTGTACTTTGGCCCGGAATGTTTCGTTCAGTTCCAGAAACAGACACATTTGTTCAGGAAATACCTGTTTCGTTAAACGCGTTGGTTTTCTTTACCTATGGAAAGTACGTTGTTGGGCTAGTTGGTCGATCATTATTAACAGATGTATAGCGCAAAAAAGACGAAGGACAAAGGATGCACGAGGACGAAGCGCTAATTAGCGCTTCGTCCTCGTGCATCCTTTGTCCTTCGTCTTTTTTGCGCTATACATCTGTTAATAATTTACCTATGGGCTTAGAGATCGTCCCCAAAACAGTGTTCGAAAACCCAATTTCAAACAGTGTTCAAGAACCCAAGCCGATAATGCTGCGGAGGCACCAGAATGGTACAATCTTTTCAGAATAAATCCAAGTCAAGCCGTAAGGCGCCACTCATCAAGTGCAGCTAGCGATCGCGGAGGCGCCTGAGCTCCGCTGCCCAAATGGCGCGCGCGCGCTCGCGCGTGTGGGTGTGTGTATGGGGATAAGTAAGGGGGTGGGGTGGACGACAACGAACAAAGAAAATTCGGAAGCAGAGTCCGCTTGTTGGTTTATGCGTGTACCGGCAACATATGTCTCGCATATACGTTTACAGCGCATGAACGCTATATTTTCGCGCAGTGCCCCTGCGTGCTTTTCGCGGGTATATTTTTTTTAAAACGCCGCTTAATCTTGGGCATAAATGGTTTTGCATATACTAATAACCTAATATTATATGCATAACCTAATATATGCATAACCTAATATATCCATAACCTAATATTAACATAAGGAATAGAAGTCCCCTATGCTGGTTGCCCAGTTCAGAAATATTCTGACGGAACCCTCTAGCCGACGCCACAGTCACTGCTTTGGGGTTCTCGGTCGTGTAAAGCTAATTCAAGCTCCAAGATACTTGAACCAACAGCACGGGAAGTTGGAAAATAAACTTGCAGTCATGTGCGAACACTAAACTGCAAGCTACATTGTCGAAAAGGCAAGCGCCGTTGCCGTCAGATCGTTCCCAATGCTTCCGACAACCCGCGTGGCCGAAGGGTGTCCTCCTTTGACATCATGACGGGTGCAATCAATAAGAGGCGTCAATGCATCGAAGAGCGCGTCTTTCAAATGGGATCGCGCGTTTTGCAAGATAAATGCCGGTTGGACTCATATACGACAAAATTCAATTTGATATTCGGAGTCAGCGCGCAAGAAACTATACAAACGTGCCTCTAATTCAGTTTTTTTTTTTTTTTGAAAGCGTTTCAGCTTCCCTTTAAAGGAAACCCAAACCCGGTGTTAGACGATTTCTCTTCTCCTCCGTCTCTGCCGGCGCCGACGGAGGCGACGAGATCGGCGGCAGAAACCGATGAGAAATGAGATGTCATCCGTTAGTGTGAGCTTTCTTTAATTTTTATAACTCCTAGCACATGCACAAGGCGCGCACACGGCCGCTGCACGTGCCATGGACGCAGTGCACAGCGGTGCGAGAGGTCTCATGACCCTATCATGTGGCATTCAGCAAGAACGCAGGCGGTAAACTCCCAGATGTGCTCAGTGAGTGCACCGTCTGTCTCTCCCGTCTCCGCGTGGGCTCGTAGCTCAATTGGTAAGACTCTCACTCCGTTTCTCTATTCGTTCAAGGTTCGTTTCCTAGCGGTGCCAGTAACTTCTTTTATTTGTTAGCGGGAGTTTTCTGTTGACACTAACGGTCGCGACAGAACCCTTCGGGGGTAGAGGTAAAAAGCTTCGCTTTACAAAACTCAGTGCCCTTTCACTCCGTGAAGAAGGATGACCACCTACACGGTGGTGCATAATGTTAGAGTCGTCTTACCAGCTAGTTGTTTCCAGATAGTTCCGGTAAAGCAACAGTTACAGCCGTTTTCTGTCACCACACTCCCTTCACTTCCAGGTATTGACAGAAGACAGCAATTTTCTGAGGTTTACAACTTCACTCTGAACTGACTAAATACGAAGAGTAAGTGAAACTCGGCATAATGGTCGAGTCGCCCTTGCGGCTAATTGTGATGCAATTCTTTTTCTGGATACTTTTGATAACACAAGAGTTGGAGCCGTTTTCTGCAGTGATACTCCCTCTGTAGATTGCTATGTTTCACTGCGCAACAGGCAATGTGAAAAAGCCAGCTTACAAAAACCAAGCTTACATTGGTCCTTTAAAGTCGGCTTCACCTCTTGACACGACTGCATTGCTGGAAGACATTTTTTTAGTTTCAATATAAGCCGCTTTGTATCAAAATATGAAGGCCCTAGGACCTTTCTTTGCCTTTGATGGTTTTTTTTCTTGCGCTGATGGTGTGGCGCACATGCAGTTTTACGATTCCGGGGATCTGTGTGGGCGCCGCAAAGTGGCGATATTCTCCCATGCAATTCTTTTCCGCGTCGCTCTGTCGTCGGAGATAATCTGCTGTATCTCAGCCATGGATATACAGTAGAATCTCGATAAACGGTAATCGCTTAAACGGAATTGCCGCTTAAACGAAACTGTAGCCTGTAAGTTGGTTGATTTTGTATTGAGATAAGTAAAAAAAACTTTCGGTAATCGGAACTAAAATTTCCGCCTCACCGTGTAAACAGAATCGAAAATTGAACTTCTGGTCAAACACATAGCCAATAGCATCAGCTTTTTCCGGTACTGGTTGTTTCCGTTTTCTTTTTTTAGCCTCGGCCTCGCAAGCCTCGTCTCGTTAGTAGTCAGCCGGGTTGGCGCGACGAATGCAACATCGCAGTTTTTTGTTTTTTTTTTTTTTCCTAGTCGTTCGGTCTCGATTCAAGTCACCGAGGTTTCAGGGCTTAGCTCCTGCCGCCTCGTTCGTGCCATCGTGGTGCTATTACTGCTTTATTACCGGCGTTGCCGTCTTCTAAACTGGGTGGCTCGTAAGCACCTGGGAAAGAGAGACCTGAGGCGTGCACACCATGCGCTTACGTTAGAAAAGAAAGGACATCATTCTTGACTTCAAAAGCGGCGAGAAGCAAGGACTACAACATCCAATTTCTGGCCGTCCAGCAGGTGTTGGCTGCCCTCGAACGCCAGCGACCCGAACGTGCTACCTCCTTCGGAGGTTCAGCATGAAGAGGTAGCAGGCGACGTGCGGCAGACCGACGCGACGTTTAGGCCACGTCTCATCTGCAGGTCTCAATAAAGTTGTTTCCTCCTCCTCCTCCTGCATTTTTTACGGCACAGCGACTAATTGTTGCCAAACAAACTTTTTGAATGTTGTGCCTAAACCTCTTGTTGTTTTCTTGCTTTGTGCAAAACTATAAGCTACATTCACCTTCCAGTGCTTAGAGTTCCATGAAATCCCCTTAATTAAGAGTGTGTACGCACGGAAATTTGCAATTTCGCCCATCTCTCTCAGTAAACGGAACTCCTGTCGAATGGAACTAATTTTTTTGGTCTCTTGAAGTTTCGTTTATCGAGAGTCTACTGCACAGCTTCGCCGTAAAAATAAGCTGAATATTATAAGAATGAGTTTCTACGCGTGATTGTGGGCACACATCTTGCAGCACCGGCCCTCACAATGGAATGGAGGCAGTGTGCACGTTGTCATGGGGAGGTAGGTCAAGCAGCTTGATCTGCACATCACTCACTCCCTAATTTGCCCACTGCCTCACCCATCACCCACCCACCAGTTTACTCACTCATTCAGTCAGTTACTCGCCCACACCCCGCCTCACTCATTCACTCGCTCACTCACTCACTCACTCGCTCGTTCACTCATTAAATCACACACCTACTCCCTAACCCACTCGGCCACTCACTCAGTTGAACTCACACACCTACTAACTCACTCAATGAGTTCAAATAATTTAGCGTCTGTATAGCCTCCTCCCCGACGCAGCAGAGAGCCTGTTACGAAGTGAAAAAATGGCAGCATCTCCCCTACGTGGATGATGGCGAGGGTGAGGAGTACGGGGACTCAAAATGCCATCCAAGTTGCTCCCCGAGTGACATCCGATTTGCGCCCCGAGCGTCATTCGATTTGAGCCGTGATTTGCACCTTGATTATTCCCTAAATGAAACTGCAACTCCCGGCTCAAATCGAATTTCGCTTGATTTTCGCTTAATGGTGGTGTGCGCACGGATGGACGCGGACTAAGGTACTCCGCACCGTTACAGGCGAGGGGGTATGACGTTTAACTCTCGGGTACAAAGTCACGGTCGTAGCCCAATTGGTAAGGCGACTGACACTAACTCTGCCTGGTCTACCAGACACAGGCTCAAATCCTGCCGGTGCCTGTGTGATTTTTTGCGATTGTAAATGCTATGAACACGGACGCGGACGGACATTGTGAGGTCTTAAGGTGCCCCGCACCTAAAACTGTAGGGAGAAATTATATTTCTCCGTGACGTTATCGTGCACAAAAGCGAAGAGCCAACAAAAAGGAAACGAGCAAAGTAGGCGCTTATCACTCATCGCGGAGATGTCCCCCTGTAACGAGCAAAGTAGGCGCTTATCACTCATCGCGGAAATGTCCCCCAGTGTGCATATCTTAGCATACACTTGCGACCCCTTAGTTTGCATGAAAAAACAATGATACGCCACAATGCCTGCCAACGGGGAACGTGGTCGGCCCGCAGCGAGCTCCCCGCGGGACATTCTACGGGGCCTCTGAGAAGGATTAGCTGCGGACGAAAAAGGGTTTGAGCGACGAGGGTGACGGCGGCTCGGCTGCTCACCCCAGCTCCCATGGAACGCCAAGGCGACAGCGCATTGCGGCCTGAGCTTACACAGCGTTTCGAAACCCGCTGGCTCGGGGCTACGGTCACATAATCTCTTCCTTCATTAATCGTCCAATTAAGGAGCGAGCGTTAACTTTGTATGCGGGGACACCGCGTACTCTTTTCTGTCCCGAGAGAACAAGAGATTGATGCCCTGAGAGGATGACGGAACATGAAACTAAACAATCTAAAACTTGTACAAACGCGTGGTGATGTGTCTTTCAGTGTTCACTTATAAAGACATCCTGCAGGTTCGCTGTGGTTCCAGCCTTGCGCGAACTAGTGCAAGTTTCGCCAGTTGATCTGGTGGAAGCCTACACTGCTGAAGAAGGACTTGCTGCTGGGCGAGTTGGCGTGAACTTTGTGACATGGTTTTAGCGCTTAAAAATGGACGAACAAAAGAAAGAGGACAGGACAGGCGCTTGTCCTGTGGCAAAACCATATAGCAAACTACAACGCTGAGGATGACTGCATCCACCACTCTCCGCGATGACGACGGCGACCTCTTGAATGCATATGACGACGATTATACTAGCGCCGCAGTTATGCAAATAAACGATGACACTTAAACTTAACTATGTGCCCGGCAGTGCTCACCTACAACCGCTTCGCCATTCAAGTCTTGCGCATGAGTGCAAGCTTCCGTGATTTTTCTTCCCTCCAAATTAAACATACGATCAGAATTTGCGCTTCTCCTCCACCCCCCCCCCCCCCCCCACCTCCCTGCCGCTCATCTTCGTTTTTTTCGGTCTAAAAGGGATTAAAAAAGGGATACCTCCTCAGAGAGATGTAACGGCGAAATCCCATGGTTTTCCTTACCATATTGAACTTCCGTAAGATGTCATCATAGCGGTAAGGTCGGCATATAAATGAACGGGTCGGCAGTTATATTGTGTGAACGCCGTGAAAATGTTACCAGAGAAATCGTTACTAGTAACGTAAACCCAAACGACGACTCCAGTCATAACGTCGAACCACACGTTATTGTACCCCGCTTTTTTGACGCATAACTTGCAAGAACGCTTTCCAAGTCCGCGGCGGGTTGAGCGTGGGCTTCGGCAGCGCGACGTACGCCTCCGTGTCCGCTGGTGCGCATGTCGGGGCAGCCGTTTGTCGTGCACGTTCCAAGGCTGAGGCACGCTATACATTCTGTTGTGGCCGCAGACGTTTCAGCCTGTCTGCCATCCCAACGCCGGCGACGGGTTTCAACTTTCAAGGCCGCATGACGTGCGCGCGCAGCGACTAAACGTGATCGGGGCTTTCCTCCTCTACTACCACAGCCGTGCGTAGCCGTACGTAGAGTTCCTGTATATAGCTCCCCTAGCGATATACAGGAACTCTATAGCCGTACGTGGCCAACAGCGCCCTCTTCCCCTAGAACGACAAATGAGGAAATATAGGACTTTACGGATGCGAAACACAGGTAAGAATGGCTCTCACCATTAAAAGTCGCCGCAAAACATCTACGTTATTTTTAGGATGTCGTAGAATCTCGCACCCCTGGTTACTTGCCAGCACGAGCTAGCAAACCTGGATGAAAGAGGGAGAAAGAGAGAAGAAACTACGTTACGAAACCACCACCAACTCAGCAAGGGCCCTTGCATTAGCGTTCACGGGTGCCACGCATCACACCCTTGACCTGCTTTATTATCTATAAACCGGTCGTGATCAGATCGGGCAATGTGGTGTCCTACGCTAGGTGGCACAGTTCTCTTAGGGATGGGACTGGGTCAGTCAGCGCGGCCTCCCATGACTGAGTACGTTCAAGCCAGAACAAGCAGTGTCGCACTGGCGGTCAGAGTTGTGGCACAGGTGCTAAATGTAAACTGAGCGACGGTGGTTGGGGCACCGGCGCGAAGTAGCCGTGAAGCGCGCTGCAGCCACGGCGGCGGAGGCCATGGGCGGAGATGGGGCTCAGGGCGCAGTACGTGGTCCGCTAAAAATGGGCAGCAATGCTATGTTTAGGCACCACTTCGCACTACCTATAACGTTACTTCGTATGTAGACAGCTTTTCTACGAAGTAATAGATTATCGACCCGCGTACTGAACTTGATAATGGCGGCGTCCGAAAGTCGATGCCGCTGATGCCAAGGACCCAGCCCTTGGCGAACGTAACATAGACCGGCAGTAATACCGCATGTCGTCCACCCAGCCGGTGTTGGTGTGACGCATTGCATTTCCACGAATCGGACAAAGCACACGGAGCGTCAGGGGACGGCTTCCCTTGTGTCGCAGTATTGGAAATGCAGCTGTTTCTGTGCTGAGGATCGCGCTCGGGCTTACGAAGCCGCAGCTGTTGCTGCGGCGGTGCGACTGGTGGACAAGACGACGGCTTGCACCGTTCGCCGCGTAACAGCTGGCGGCGCCAAGAAGAGCGCGCTATAACGCCGCAGATGGACCGCATGATACAGAGCGCCTGCGGCTACGGGCGAAATCGGGCGCAGGTATACGGAAGCTTTTCAGTATGCTTAATAGGTTCAGTAATATCAAGACGGCGCCTTCTTTATTGCCGGCTCTCGTTTGCTGCGCTCGTTGCTAATTTGAACCCCCGGGGTCTTCATTTTTTCCTTCCCTTATTTCTTTAGCTTATATACTAATAACTTTACTTTACGCATAACATTTTTGGCCAATAATCTGGGCTTTGGGGAATAACATTTTCATTCGCGCTATTCATGCTTTATTTATTTCTTCCTTGTGAAAAACAAATTTCAACGCCATTTATATGCCTTCAATAACAGCAACACTGATGGCGCAATATGTGTAGGAAAGATCCCCCCAAACGACCATCGCTGGTGGCACCGTAGATACACGTCAACCTTACTCAGCGCACAAGTATCCTCGGGCCAATCTAAGGCACGGCACAAGTACATTAACGACATTACGGCAAAATTTTATTTAAAAATTTACCTGTAACTGGTTTATATAAAAATGAATAAAGAACCTCGTTTAAATAACAGCTTTGGAGGGCAGAATTATAAGAGAGAACATGAGAGAGGCTCACGCTGCCACGACCGGCCCCGAACGCAACAAAAAATGGCAGCATCTCCACTCCGTGGATGATGGCGAGGGTGCGGAGTACGAGGACTCAAAATTACATCCAAGTTGCTCCCCGAGTGACATCTGATTTGCGCCCCGACCATCACTCCATTTGAGCCGGTGCACCTTGATTATTCCCTAAATGAAACTGTTACTCACGGCTCGAATCGAATATCGCTTGATTTTCGCTTGATGGCGGTGTGCGCACGGATGGACGTGGACGGACATTGGGAGGTCCTACGGTACTCCGCACCATTACAGGCGAGGGAGTAAGCACTCTGACTCTCTGGTACTAACTCACGGTCGTAGCCCAAAAGGTAAGACTACTGACACTGGGGCTCTTCGATTTACAGTCTCGGACTCATCGCGGACTCCCAGAGAAGCAGTCCGGCGTTCGATTTTCCCGCGTATCCCCATGGCTTCGGGGAATCATCCGACTACCCGCGGTCTATCCGCGGTGAGTCCGAGACTGTAAATCGAAGAGCCCCACTAACTCTGTCTGGTCTACCAGACACAGGCTCGAATCCTGCCGGTGCCTGTGTGATTTTTTGCGATTGTAAATGATATGCGCACGGACGCGGACGGGCGTTGTGTGCGGTCGTAAGGTACTCCGCACCTAAAACCGCAAAACATACCATTGTCTTCGGCTGGTTTAAACCGCACATATCGGGTCAACTACGCCTGGTCGCCTGATGAGAAGGCGAGAAAAATGTGATTGCCACCAGTTTCAGAAATAAGAGAGGATACGAGGAGTCTGTTGCAGTTGATTCTACACTAGCCTGACGCGAATCCTCGCTTTATCGTCACACTAAATAAGCCTCACTTTGCTGTCATTTGATTGCAGATTGTCCAGATGTTTACAAAGAATACGCGACAACCAATACCAAACCATCCAGCTGGATCACAATTGCTATTCTCGAGAGCCCTGCAGAAATGTACACAACGTGAACGGTTCGAGTCGGGGCGAACTGACAACAACGAATAGAGTAAGCGTGAACGCCGCGAGTGTACATTTTGGCATTTGAGTCAGCGACTTGAATATATCAGTGCGCAGACGTCGCCCCATTTCTGGGTTCCGTCATCGCGTGCGTTACCGTTGTCATTGAAACGGCCGGTATGTTTTAAATGATTTTTATGTGCACTCAACAAGTATACCCGTCCGTCGTCTGTAACGCCTTATGTGTCGCCTGTTCGCCGCGTACGAAAACGCTATGAGTAAAAGCCGCTGGGGACTTCATATAGAGACATCTGGCTCCTTGCACTGCCCTGAGAAAACGTCTCCCCAATAATACATTTATGCGTCGTGGTGAAGCAGACTTCAACGGGCTCTCCTTAGGGATACGTGGGGTCTGGTGTAGATAATTATTGAAAGCCCCTTGGGACATCATACTTTGCTCTGAGACTGTTTACGATGCTCGCCAAAAAAAAAGTATTTCCCGCAATGCACTCCTGTAGAGTAATGAAGCCAACTTTACGTGGGTTTGGTATCTATAGTGTTTTATAGGGACACTTGGGGACTTCTGGAGGTATTCACTAAAAGGCCCTATGGCCTTCATACTTTGGTATCAGACTGTTCATATGGCGCATGGAGCAATGTCTTCCTAGCAATGCCTTTGTAACAACTAGTGAATGTCTTCCTAGCAATGCATTTGTAACAACTAGTGAAACCGACTTTAAAGGGGCTGAATATAGGTAGGGAAGCGGCGACTTTCCCACTTTTCCCACTTTAAACTTTGATCATTTTTTTCCATGTTCGAAAGTCTACAAATTCCATTATGAATAAGAAAACATTACGAGAGATTAATGCTATCCCTTATTCAAATCAACCAAAGTCGATACCATCGGGAATTATTCCCCGTAATAGGCAACGAAAGGCCCTCGGTGATACCCATCAAGGCGAGGACGACGATTATGCCGATGGACCTTTCGTTAATGTACAAGCGGATTGGCAAATTTTTGCTTAAACCCTGGCGCACATATCATTCCAGGACCCTGTTATTCTGCGAGAAGTTGCAGTTTGCGCGATATTTTACGTTTTGAGAGGGAACAAAATCGCGCATTCGTTTCTGGACAACCCTTTCTACGCTTTGTACGCTTTCCAAGTGCAATACCATTCAAGAAAAGGGTCGCGATTTCCGCAAATTTTGCGGAGGCGGAGGATGTGATGGCTATGATCAGCCATTATCTCTCCATGTCTGCAATTACGGTACGGAAGCTTCCGCGCGATTTAAGCGGTGGTCGTAGACGTGAATTGCAAAATATAATCGTATGCAGAACGCGGACATCTGGAAGCTCGGAAACTCGCTGATGAAAGCTCACGCTGCAAAATACGTTTAAATTTCGCGCCAAATCAGTTCAAGGCCCAGACAGACGGATGTACTGACCGGCCTGATCACTTCAGCAGAGGAAGAACTCCAAGAAACGCTGTAGCTTTTGCGAGCAACAGAGTCAATAAAAGCGATACTGCGGCGCATTGAGACGCAGCAATCCGGAACGAAAGAGACACATTTCCGACCGGACGTACGGCATCGATCCGCGTCTGTGAGCAGCCTAATCTTCTATCCGTTTTTCCGACAAGGCTTATACAGGCTCGCCGAATGACCAGTGCGAGCTTATTACGTTTTGTATCTGCAGATGGAGAGCTCGTTTCATTAGTTCGATGAGTGCGTGGGGTCATTTGTAGGGTTATACCCTGGAGATGTCCACTCTGCTCGCGTGTTCAGGTCCCGTACTAATAAGGGGTTCTTTTCTGCTGAATTCTGCAATTTCAAAGCGTAAGTCGGGCCTTGTATTGTATATTCATCGTGGGCTTTTCTTCTCTCTTCGTAACGTGTTTTCTTCATTATTCTCGCTTAATACCATTTTTTTTTGTTCATCCTGCAGTCGTCGTTCTCGTCCTATTTGTTTCACCACTGCAGTGACAGAAACGTAAAAAAGAAAAAAAGTTTCGGTCTCTTTTTATTTAAAATCTTCTCCTTGAATAGGGATGCTAAATAAGTAATGAGTGAGATCAGCTCGCTCGCAATAGCTTTGAAATTGCTCTTTCCGATCCCCCCGAAGAGCGGATTTTTTTTTTCTCACGGTACGGGCGCTTGTTCTTCATTTCTCAACTGTAAACTTTAGCTTTCGCCCCAAATACCTCCACATCCTCAGTTTACAGCGAGAAATAAAGAAAACGCGCGGGTACTAGGAGGTTGCGCAGCCTCCTTTGATGGAGTCAATTTCCAATTTGTGTAATGCGTTGTGCTTTCGAAGAAGCGGTAGCGTGAAAGCGACACCGCGACTTTCCCTCGTATAGTGGAGTGAGCGTATACTGCATATACACACCAGTGCTAGAGTCATCGTGGCAGGGTGAGAGCACTGTCTTCGCGATTTTGAGCTCGCGAGAATCGGATGACGCGGAGTATAACAAGACGAGACGAGCCTGATAAAAGGCAGCCAAAGCGCGTCGAAAGCGTTTCCTGTTTAGCTCGCCAAGCACGCAGTGCGTAGAAGCAGCCGACGGTCAATTTGCGAGGCCAACCGTGCGTGACAGAGTCTGCGGGGATCAGTGCGATCTGTATACGTGCTTGACTTCTGCCACCGACCCATAGAAAAGTGTTGGTCCACTCTCAAATCCCCCTTTACTTCGTTCTTGCTGTCTTGTTGTTGTGGTTGTTGCTATGGGATGAAAATATGGCGTCCTGCAGGCGATATAGGTAGCTTGTCCTGCGATATAGGTAGCTTGTCCTGCGTCCTGCGATATAGGTAGCTTGTTTGTGGAAAGAAATGGGGTGATCCCCTGCTCTACAGCGGCCTTACAAAGAAAGGGAAAAAAAGAAACAACTGTACGGTCGTTGGTTGACGGCGTTAGATAAGGACGAAGAGCAGACCGTTTGGCAGGTTTAGTGGCTTTGGCTACGCGCGACCAGCGAAAGCCACACCAGACACAGGCCCCGGCGACGGTGCAGCATGTTTAATTTTGTCTTTCGATTAGCCACGTAGAGTTACCGATGTGTCACTAGGGTAGCGGAGCGGCTACCGAAAACCGAGACTAGATTTAAAGGAGGACCATAAACTCGATGCAGGAACGAAACCAACCCGCCGCTCGGTGGCTCAGTGGCTAAGGCGTTGGGCTGCTGAGCCGAACGACGCGGGCTTGATCCCAGCCGCGGTGGCTGCTTTCCTGATTGAGGCGAAAAGCGAAAACGCCCGTTTTCCGAGATTTCGGCACAGATCCCCAGATGGTCGAAATTAATACGGAGCCCTCCACTACGGCGCGTTAGACCCCACGTTAAACCCCACAACCAATCATCCGTGAAGAATAAAATCAAAATTGGAAGGCACAGAATTGGTACGGCATCGCAAGATGAACTGTTGGATGAACATGGGATAGGTCTTCGTCCTGCAGTGAACACAAACGGGCTGCTGCTGCTGCTGCTGCTGCTGCTGCTGCTGCTGATGATGCTGCTGCTGCTGCTGATGGTGGTGGCGGTGGTGGTGGTTGTGGTGGTGGTCGTGGTAACGACGACGACAGCGACGACGACGACGACTTGGAGGAAGAAGAAAAGCAGGATGTCGAGTTCATTTTCTTTGTTTCATTCAGTTATAAACCCCGATACATGAAAGCAATGGCAGCTGGGCGAGTTGGGGTGTGCGCGCAATTGAAATTTACCCCGCGCGAAAGGAAAAAAAGAAGACATTAAAGTATCCTATCTAGTATTCTTCCCTTCGCGCACTGAACTCTGTATACTAAAGGCGCATCGGGCACAATTCTGGAGGCAGGAAGCGTTGAGGCCACCATACACCTGCAAGAACGTTCTGTTGTCTGTTGTTTACGCTCAAACGAACAGAACAGCACGCTAGCTGGCCACGACCAAACGTTTTTGCAAATGTCCACGAGGGACGGGAAGCGGCCGAGCTGGGTTATCCGCGGAGCGAAAGATTCAAGGGAACGTGTACCCTCGCCACAGTTCCACACAGCGGGGTCCGCGGCGCAAGACCAAACGCAAGGGCACAGCACCGCGTGCCTCACACAAAAGTTCCTATACGCTGTGTCCGCACTGCACAGCTTTTTTTTGTGCTCCAAGCCAGGTCTTTCCGCATTCCAAATCTTCCCAGCATGCGTCTTGCATTAACGTGGGCTGGTCCTTAAGAGCCTCTCAAGTTGTGAACAACGTTCGCAATTCCCCGCTTTGACGCATGGGCGCTCCTGTGTGTGGGCCGACTCTTAAGTGGGTCACGCAGAGATGGCCATTGGTGAAGTATTCTACAGAGTCCATTTTCGCCTTCCTTGTGATTGATTAGAGATACTGCGCTAAATTTGTGTGAATTTGTGCAGGTTGTGCCCTCCTCAATGGCCGCTGACGTCGCCATGGACAGAATCAGAATGCCTAGACAGCGTTACTTCCGAGACAAATGAATTTTACCAGAACCTTGTTTGCACTTATTACACGTATCTGAATGGCGCTTTTAGGATTAATCAGCCGTTTCGTATTGTAGCTCCTCGTCTCTTTCGTAACTTCGAATTTTCATTAATTCGAACTGAGACGGCTTGCAGTTCGAATTAACAAGCTTTTACTGGAGAGAGAGAGAGAGAGAGAGAGAGAGAGAGAGAGAGAGAGAGAGAGAGAGAGAGAGAGAGAGAGAGAGAGAGAGAGAGAGAGAGAGAGAGAGAGAGAGAGAGAGAGAGAGAGAGAGAGAGAGAGAGAGAGAGAGAGAGAGAGAGAGAGCAACAGCACTGGTTTAAATCTTGCGAGGTGCGCGAGCTAAACAGACAAACGGGGTAGAATGAAGCTGAACCGTCGCGGCATTCAATTACTCCATTTTGCTAATCTACTCTGCACTCAAGCAGAAGCCCAACGTTTCACCTTGAAACTAAAACGCAGCATGAAGCTAGAACGCTACGTCGCACGACGCCAGCGAACCAGACAAGTCGGTTGCTAACCGCTCAGAAATGAAAAGAAGAAAAAAACATGAAAGGTTCCGGGGAACGGCAAGCGTATTCCCGCGCAGGCCACTCGTCTCTAGCGAGAGAGCTCCTCCCGCAGATCGCTTGACGAAAGCTCGAAAAGTGGAGCTGCGGGAATTCATCACCGGGATGGAAAAACGCTGACAAGCGCTTCTCGGATAGCAATCACGCAGGCGAATATGCATATATCACTCCCGAAGCTGCAGGCAGTTTGCGCCTCACGTTCATTGTCGTCAGTGCGTGCTAAACGCACACCTGCGCGTCGGCCTCCGAGCTCGGTAGCGGCCACCGGGGACCCATCGGCGTTGAGCCCTACTCGTTAAAATAGAGCACGCTTGTGCTTGCTTCAATCGACACGAGGCACGTCTCATTCGAGTCCCGCGCCTACATGAGACTGCTATCCCCTTTCCGAAAATGCCAAACTGTTATAGCACGTGGTAGATGGAGTTGTGTAAAACTGTAATCGATGATACGCGAAAAAAAAAAAAGAAAATGGCGCAGCTTGCGCTAGTGGTGCAAGGCTGGAGAGAGAGAGAGATGAAACGTTTATTATTAGGAAAAAAGGAGGTGGCGCGATTGTCTTAGGGGTGGTGCCCTCCTTCGAGGGCCCCAGACTCTTCTGCTCCTCTCCGGGCTCGAAGAATTAAGTCCTTCTGAATCCCGAAGTCGGAGCTGGCCAGAGCTGCCTCCCATAGCGCGACCGTATTTGTGGGGTTGCTTCAGCAGAGCTGGAGGCCCCTCTCCCTTCGTCGGAGACCCGGCTATTGTACCTGACAAGGATTTCCAAATTTCCAGCGGAAGGTTCTTCATGACTGGCAGGCCCGCACTGTTTTGTCCGCACGCTTTCAGATATCCCCCAAAGTGTACCGCACTGGCACTCGCTAGAACCCGCGGCAGCCGGCTTCGAGAACGCGGTCTCTGTGCTCTCCTGCCCACTTCAGGCGCGAACGCACGTGAGTCGACGAGGAGAAGAGCATGCGAGAGATCACACCACGAACACTGGGCAGAGTGTTCTCGAAGGTCAAGTTGTCCGACGCCGGGCTCTCCTCACGAGATGCACGCTTACGTGCGCTCGGCATTCTCCTTTAGTATTTTTTGCGAGCTCCTCACGTGACGCAAGCCCACGCGCGCAAGCCTGGCCGATGCTGCGCGCTCCGCACGAGGGGAACGCTCGCGCGCGCTAGGTTTTTCTTTATTTGTTTTTTTTTTTTGTATTAGCAGCGAGTGATAGCAAATCATAATTTTTGATGTCCGCAGTTCAAAATACTAAGAAATTGCCTCCATATTTTTCTCGAAAGAACCTTCCCTACTTTCGAGAAAAAAAATTGGCAGAAAAGTTTGCGTGCGAATCTAATCGCCCCCTTTTCTAAGCAACCATCGCAAGGTGGATTTAAGACGCGTGGAAGCGGGCCCGGGTTGACGTTGTGGCCAAGTCATTCATGAAGTTTTCGATTACAAACCACTTCAACGGAACAGAAGACGACCTGCTAAAAGATACTGAGAGCGGCAGCCCACGGGGCACAATGGACTCGAATGGCAGTGAGGGTGACTGAGTATCATACGTAAGCGGTGGGTTCATTGTCTGTACCTATTTTTCATTTGAATTTTTGCTAAATAAAATATTATTCTTGCACCGCCTTGTAGAGATCCAGGCGCAAAAAAGTGGTCGCTTCGAGAGGGGGGGGGGGGGTAATTTAGGTGTTTCGAATCTCAGCACCCCCTCACTTTGGGCATCATCGCGATCGTAAAAAAAGGATATATATATATATATATATATATATATATATATATATATATATATATATATATATATATATATATATATATATATATAAGAAAACTTTGAACAAGGTAAAAGCAGGATTGTTGCCAACGTTTCAGCAAAGAGACTTACTTTCGTGTATATATATATATATATATATATATATATATATATATATATATATATATATATATATATAAGACAGAAATAAGGGTTGGCAGAAACCTCATATGGTAGACACATGGCCCAGTGGTTAAAAAGAAGGTCCCCTTCACCCCGAGTAGTCCGAGTGGCGCTGGCTACCACCCCCAAGCGCAGGAAACAAGAATACCTTAACATAAATACCCCAGAGCGTGGAGGGGAAAATAGAACCGCCGATAGCGTAGTGGTCATCGCAGCAGACCGGTATTCTGGAGGTCGTAGGCTCGGATCCCCCCGGGGAGCATTTTTTCTCCACTTTCCTTCTGTCTATCCAAATTCTGTCTAGCCAAATCTTTTAGCAACGATTTTTCGGACGCAAGAAGCATAGGCACCCAGGCTTTTCTATCGGCGTTCACACAAATCGTCAAATCGTTCCACTTGCGCACTTGATAACAGCAATGGCAGCAGCGGCTCTCACGCGTTGAAAACTAGTGGTCGGCTGAAGCGTGCGCCTCTGGAGAAGTTCGCAGGATGGGCGTGCGAGGCGTGTGACCCGTTCCCAGCGATCATAGTTGAACGTTCGTTATGAAGTGTGGCATCGCGAACGCGCTTGACGGCACCAAGGGCGAGATGTTGTGGTCAGCGGAGAGCGACGAGGAGTGAGAGAGTGAGATTACTTCGAGCAATAAATCGCCCGTTTCTCTCGCAGTCGTTTTTCTTGCTGAAAAAGTTCCGCGCACGTTGCAATCGGAAGTGCAAGTTTTTTTCGGGTTTTTTTGCCAGGAAAATAGGGTGCGCGTTAGAATCGGGGGCGCGTTACAATCGGGTAATTACGGTATATCGTAAGTTAAGCGAAGAAGTTGGGGGGAGTACCCACGCTAAACCGACATTGTGTACCGAATTTAAGCCTTCATTGACAGTGCTGTGGACTGTGCGTTTGACCACTCTGCGCGTTTTTCAATTAAGTGGAAACGATAAGGCACTCTTAAGCGAGAACCTTAAATGGCCCAGTACGCGAAAAAGAGGTGTTTGTGCGGTGCCATAAATGGCCGCCGCTATAGAGAGTAAATAACACTTACAAAAATGTCGGCATTTGCGTCGCTAAAGTAAACCCATTATCTTGAAAATTGGCGCGGAAAGACGTTGACTAAGAGGAGAAATACACAGGACGACGCGCTACTAGCAACTCAACACCAACTCGCCCAACTTGCCATCCTGTTAAACCCATTAGTTTGAAAAGAAAGGTTTTATTTCCATACGAACTTTCACTGTATACAGTGAAAGTTCGTATGGAAATAAAACCCGCGGCGCTAGAGTATGAGTCAAGTGGTTTATCAGCACTCTAAATCAGTAGGTTGACAGCGTCGGAACAAAGTTAGCCCACTGCGTGCGGTGCCGACGTCATATCGAGCGACCTGTGAGCGTTGCTGCACGTGTGTAGACCAGGCGGACGCCAGCCACGGAGAACTGGAAGTTGGGGCGTGATGCGTCACCAGTCGGCCTGTTGACGTTTTTCGCGCCCAGTGACGATAAAACGCAAGCAGAGAGACGCGAGCAGACACGATGTAGCAGACATATTTGATAGGTATCGCCAGGCTTTCTCATCCACAACACGTAAGCAGGTTTAAAGGGAGAGACAGCCGATTTTTGCGGTGCACTTGTCCCCTAGCTCGTATGAAAGCCAGCGTTTTGTATACTGGGCTAACTGCAAGGCATTTCTAAATAAGCGGGCGAAAATATTTTTTATTCTGCACTAAAATTTCTAAAGTCTGAAGAGTGGCGCCATGTAGTGTCTAAAAACAACTCCGTCAATTTTAACGCGTGCTTCAAAAAATTCACGAAGGAATACGGAAGGTTGCCAGGTATTTTTGTTTTAGCTGCGGACAAGTTTTTAAATAGCTCTTTTTATTTCACGCGCAGTTAAAAGTACGCTGCCGCACGGCGCACTGCCATGGTTGCTAGCATGGCGGGACATGTGCATGGCTGGTACATTTAAAAATTCCGATTTTAAGAGTTGCAGGGCGCTACCAGCATAACCGTTTCGTGCATTTTAAGGAGTTTTAATTGATGCCCTTTCATTTGGGATAGAGAAAATATATTAGACCAAAATCGGTTGTCCCTTCCTCTAAGTGCCCCAAGGAACTTTTCCTCGGCGGCCAACGCTTCTTTCGCTTATTTTATTGACTGATTATTTTAAACTAGTGGCGCCAATATTCGTTATTTATGGAACAAAATCCCGATTTATACTTGTATAAGCGTCTTATTTTTCGCTGACTGCGTGGACGTATCCCACGGCCTCATGGCATATAATGCAGAACTCTAGTCGCCGGCCTAAAACGGCCGTAAACGGGTGCCTAAAAGCAGCAAATAATGGGAGTTGGCACTATCGACGTTTTATAGGCCCTCGGGGAGGGATTACTCGTCTCGTGCGCCAGTCGACCAGGAACTCTCAGTGCGTAAATCCGCTTTGCTGTCCAGCCTTGTCGAAGACGGATGAATAAATTCATTGCTGCAGCCGGCCTCAATTACAACTGTTGGTTGAACGGTGCAGGCGCGATCGTATAGAGATGGACGACGACCGTATGGATGGACGAACGAGGGGTGTCGACCACGGATGAAGGCCGTACAACGATGTGAGACGGATTACGAGCACATTTCTCCTCCGCCTCGGGCGAAAGAGTGGCGTGTAAGAACGCGAACAAGTGATACGTTCCGGAAGTCGGCTTGAACGCCTCATTCAAATGAAAGACGAAAATCGCGTTTTACGAAAAAAAAAAAAATTGGCCGCGTGTTAGCCCGCTTCGCTTCAAATGACTTGTCAGAAAAATTTCAAAGAGCTATTCGGTTTGTCTATTCTAAATTCCGTCGCGCAGATTCTGTTTGCGAGCTGATGCGTATCAACGGAATTCAAACCCTGAAGTCCAGAAGACAGTTTATCCCGCTTACACTGTTGTATTTACTTTATCACCGCCAAGTTGCTTTGGACTGGAGTCCCTTCTTGAAACCCTTTGCTACTCGCCGTACTCGTCATTCCCATTCTCTGTCCTTAACCCCAATGTTCGCTCCTACCAATCTGTTTAAATTTTCTTTTTTTCCCCGCACAATAAATGATTGAAACAACACACCCGAAAATTTCTTAACTCTCTTGGTTTATTACAAGCAAGTGTTTAGTTGTGCCTAGCGAACAGTGTTTTATATTTGCTTTTGTTGTCTCTGCGTTTTGCTGTTTGCATTATTGTACCGTTGATATTATGACCCTCCTTGGGCCTCCATGGCCTGCAGTATGCTCTTAAATAAATAAAATAAATAAATAAATGACGTCGGAATACGACAGCGTATTTCTAAAAAAGAGGATGAGAACAGATTGCAGTAGCCAACTTAGTGCGCCCTTCCCTCGCGTCTGGCCCGGGGACGATGAGTTTATTGGGGTGACAGCGAGGCAGAGAAAAAAAAAACTTGCTGCATTTTTGCAGGAGCTTCTTTTAATAAGCATTTGCGCTTAGGTAGCCCAACGAAGATACCGCCTTCAAAAAAAAAATCAAGGCCATTCCACCATGCAAGGTAGGACGATCGGGGTAGCTGCAAAGTCATTCTCACTTTGTAACGACGGTACCAATAGATTTGTTGTTGCTATGGTATCGATGACCGGCACACCCGCAGACGCAGAAACATTCTTATATAATGTCAAATCGATGCACGTACGCCGCTCAGTCATCGGTCGGGCCGGATCGGTGTTGATTAGCAATCGAAACATCTCCAACGCGAAACGCGAAGACCACTCCCATTTCAGTGCCGCTGCGTCCACTTTGATACCACCCACTAGGACAACAGAGGCGGTGTCGTCGCAACTAAACAGTCGCGCTGATGCGACTAGCCGTACCTCGACGTCATGCAATATCGGTTGATGGTCTGGAATCTGGGGGGACACGTATCCGTTCGAAGGGGAGAATCGCGGCACGGCACCTTTATGCACAGGCAACCAACGTGTTCCGTCAAACCAAGATGCTGGTATACGCGGCGACCTATGATGCAGCGCGAGGGAGTTCGGTACCTTCCAGCCGCAATCACGCTTTGATTCCTTCGAAGTTTTCATAGGTTGCTACCAATGGCGTTGCCATGATATATGAAACACGTTGTTTGGATACACTTAGAAAAAAAACAGGGAGCCGTGATTAGGCTTCAGTGCGCCTGTTGTATAGGCCCATCCATTGCATAGGTCCCCAGTAAAGCTATTTCACGTCCAGTTTAATCTAACAGAGGGAATCTGGAGCGATTGTGTTTATAATCATCCTTAGAGGGCAAGCCTAGAAATTATTTCTTGGGGGAGAAAAGGCAAACCAAGCACCTCGCTTCAATTTTTAAAGACGATAGTCTTTCTTGGGCTACTTAAACACAGAAATTTTGGTCAGTCTGTATGTCTGTCTGTCTGTCCGTCTGTCTTTCTGTAACCCGATTCAGCATACCCTGCCAAAGTAAAATGCTTACTGCGCAATAGTCTTATATACTCACAGCCACATGTAAACGTCTAAGCCCGGTTTATATGCTCATACTTGTCAACTTTGTTTAACAAGAACAAGACATTACCCAAATATAATACAGGAAATTAGTACACAAGGGATATTTACAGTGTTCCTATATTTAAAAATTCATGGATGCTTGGTTTTTCGATAGCAAATGCTATTCTACATCTACAGCAGAAAACCACCGCCTCCTGGCGGCATATGAAAAATCACGCGGCAACAGCAACGAAAGGTTCCACTAGCTAGGTTCCACGTTCTGCTTGGAACGCACGTGGAGCACGGCCATGCGGTTCTATAAACCTTGTAGTCGGCCGCCTCTGTTCACGCGCGTCTCCGCCGTACTGCAACGCTATAGCATCGAGGAACCCGGCCTGCAGCAGTGGAGCGCGGTAAATTCAAATCGCTTTGCACAAACCTTTAGTGTGTTTACCTTGGGATGAGCGCGACGGTACAGGAGTAGCATGAGAGGTGAGCGGGAAAGCAAAGGGAGCATTTTCTTGGCAAATGTCTACAAAGGCTATCGTCTTTTGACGACATTTGCAACGAAAGGAGCAGATACGCGGCCAATTTTTTATTCATTTATTTAAATGTATTCTCGCACAATAGTGGGGTAAGCAGCTGTGAAGGTTTGAACGCGTGTATTGTGTGGTTCATTATATTTATGTTCACGGTTCCTGTTTTGAAAGTGTATTTATTTGTTGCGAGCATTGCCTTCGTGAGAAGAACACACGGATAAAGACCTGCCAAGGCCGTAGCAGGCAACACAATATAAAATGCGGATGTTCTCTCGCGCCCTCACAAGAACCCGCTGGATACATAACGCTTAGTAAACGGCAACGTAATGTATGCAAAATTCGAAAATTCAATTCGGCTACAAAAAGGCCCATAAAAAAACGATGTGTCAGATGTAACCAGAAAATGTAACCGGAGGTCCGAGATTCAACAGAACAATAATAACGCGGCATTTCACGCAGCGGATCAATAATTTACACATAAAAAATGTATGCAAATAAATAACCTGTATTTGTTATAGTCCTACGACGGCGAGACGGCCATACGACCACCAGCAAGCAGCCTTCTGTATTCGCATTTGAAGCACTGAAAATGCATATTGTTTCGGATGCCCTTGAAGCAAGCACACAATCGGTCTTTTTTTTTTTTTTTTCCTCCACAGCGGCGACGATTTTTTGTAGCTGATAACAACAACTCCGGTTTTCCGCACAAATAGACACTGACGGCTTCCGCCTTTACAAAAATGGTTTTGTTTCTTACCTTCAGCGCTGCAATTTTCGCTGATTGTTGTCCCCCTACCATCCTGGCGGCGTCCTTATGCGGTTTCCGGCCGAGGGGTAAAGCGCGCCGTACCCCCAATTCTGTTCGCCCGGCTTAATCACACAATTTGTCTATCAGTCGCAAGACGCATCGTAAACACATATGAAACGTGGGAAAATATATTGGCTCAAATGCACGCTGAGGTTTTGCGTCACTGACGTGAAATGACCGATTGTTGGAGTTTATTTGGTGCACTTGCTACTCAGTTGCATACTGAGCGGTAAGTGTATATACACACCGCTATGATATTTGGCACCGGTACGCTGGCGCGCGCGTACCGGTGCCATTGCGGGGTTTACTCAGAAGCATGTGATCGATCAGCGCTACAAGACGATCGTTTTGTTCCCTAAACTAAGTTATTAGCTCTGCATGGTTAGCGGCCTCCAAGCATTTCATTCGACTCCAACAGCCCTTGAAGAGGCACTACAATTGCAGAGATCCAAGGGGTGTGGAGGCGTAGAAAGGCGTCTTCCCCAGCCATTCACCTCTGAACAGGAACTGCTAATCCGGCAACGCATTTTATTCCCCTTGACCACGCCACGATAAACTGTGCTCGCAGTACAAGGCTCAACCATGGAAGTGGCGCTGACGAATTCTGCCGATTCGTCCCCGTGAATGCACCTGACACCCTCGAAATTTCACCTGGTTCCTGGACAGGCACAGGTGAAAAGCGCCTGACCCATTGTTTCCTCTTCGCGGAGCCTGTATTTGCGCCCACGTGCCGAGGCACCGGTCAGGGAAATAATGCGTTTGTCTCGGAAGCGCAAACAAAAGGTCTGACGAGTTCCTTTCTCGTGTTCGCTCGTTCAATGCTGCAGTGTGCACAGTGAGGCGAACATCTTGATGGAAGCAATCCGGCAACGTTTGTGACGCCGGAGGAGGAGGAATGCGCCGATGCCTTCCGCAGTCGTCGAGGCTTTGATGGATGGCGTCGAACACTCACGGCGAGCCGGAAAAGATAGGCACGTAATCAACAAGCATTACGGGCACGCTTGGAGGGCTCCATTACGAGCGCCGAAGCGGCCAGATAAGGAGCGCTCGCCGGCCTGCCTGCTCGTAACGCACGTTTTTCCCTATCAAGCCACTGGCCACCATGTGTCTACTTTAGGGGCTTCTCTTGAGGCGTTGAACGACTCTTCAGAAGGCCACTGAGGGGAAATTATAGTGGTGGAGGTCGAGACAGCTCGCCGTTGTTTAGACGGACTTCTTGTTCGGCGAGTCGGCGCGTACTGACAACACCAGAGAGAGCAGGACACAATTACAGGCGCAGACTTGCAACTAAATTTTATCCGGTGTAGGAACACACGTGAGTAAAATCAGATATGTGCACACGTGTAAAAAAGCAACGGAAATACATTTGGTGTGCTTGTTTGTTTGTTTTTTTGTTGTTTTTTTTTCGGCTGGTATCGACGTTTCCAGGCGCCTGGCCGGGGCTTCGTTCCCGCCAAAAGCCCGAAGCTTACGTGCTTCCGATTCGCCCCTACACAACCTAGTCTTGGTGCACGCGCGTGGCTGAGTGCGACAGCTTTCGTCGTGAACCTCCTCTGCAGTTTACCTTAGTGAGACGAACACAGCTCTGCTGTGACATCAGGCTTGCACCGTTGTGCGAGCTGGCTTTGATTTTTTTTTTCTGGAGCTGATAGTCATTGAGACATGGAATAAATCCCGCTGTCTCTGCTTTCAGTTACCTTTCAGTAACGACCACGGTAACTAAAAGCCGAGTCCCGTACCTCGCCGTGGTGGCGTCTCGCACGGATGTGTGGTGAAGGCATCGTCGAGTGGCGGTTGTGTTATAAGTTCGTACACTATTATAGTGTCAGCCGACGTACAAACTCACCTCATGTTTGTAAGCAAAGCAGGGGAGGGAGGGGTAGGCATTACTCAAGGGACTGCCTACAGTTTTGCCCCTTCCGGTATTCTGACGGCAGTTGCAACCACCGCCACAGTGCCGCAATACCTACAGCCATTTTGTCACGGCTGCTATTTTGAAGCAAACGCTGACGACGCCAGTGTCACCGCGTCACTCTGACGTCATGCTGAGAAGCATGCGAATAAGCATTCAGGCTACCACGGTATTAAAACAAGGCGAAGTTCACGGGTCCAGTGTGTAGCCACTTTCACTCGGGCGGTTAATGGACATCTTCTGATCAGGTGTTTTACACCAGACAGGCTGTCATATTAGAGCGACTGTAAAATCTTTGCACTAAACCTTTCAATTAGACAGTTTATCCTGCAAATCTCTCTGCCTGGCGGCACGCGAAGGCATAAAAACACTTTTCCTGCGTTGTATATGTGCATCATCTCAAATATGGCGTACCCTGCAATCGCCTTAAAAATAGCGAAGTAATATAACTTTCACAGCACTCTTATCATTTTTGTTCCGCAATAACGTTTCGGTTCGTCCACATGCCGCATGGAATACAGCTATAGTTGGCAGAGCAATTGTGCTGAAATTGGGATTGGCCGACGGCTTCAAAAGCACCTTCCACCCCTGTCTCAACGTGACAGTAGCTGACTCAGGCTGCTCAGGCGACTGCTTCACCACAAGCCAGAAAGGGCCAACACCACCAATTAAGAGTGAAACTGAACAGCGGGCACCAACTCGGGGTGTAGTGTTTGATGCCCGAGAAATGAGCTAGCCGTACATCCACGACGGATAAGGACGCACGGAAGCAGCGGTGCCGGGGGCAGTAGCGCGTGCAAGTGCTGCTTGGAGTGTATATCTCCCGTTGTTTCTGCTGCTGCTGCTGCTGCTGCTGCTGCTGCTGCTGCTCCATCGAGCGTGCGGAGAGAGAGTCAACCCCGGCGAGCCGAACACACGCACGCACAAGGCTCTCGAGCTGACGATAACAGCGCAGCAGGTGCGGCCTCCGAGCTCTTTGATTGACATCCGCTTTCACGGCGAGGCACTGTGCGTGTGCCTCTGCTCCACGTGCGCACGGAAATGTCGTCTGCACGCCGTGTATGGCACACAACGCGCGCCTCTTCGCAGCCCAACCTTACAAGGCGTGCTCTGGTATTTATCCTAGAAAGGTTCCCAACTGATGCCAGCACCGTAATCGCAAGAGCAGTGAACATTTAACACTGAGGTTGCTGCACGTCATTTCAGGCTTACGCGCGTCAGCAGATATTCCACGCAGTGCAGCGCATAAAATGAAGCAATACGGCCTGCCACACAGCAAGACGAAATGGAGCTAGCTGAACGACAACTACCGTATTTCCTCCCTCTCTGCCTCAAGCAAGTGGCTTATCGAAACAAGCCGATAAAATGAGGCAACGTTCGCGTGCGACACCTAATGGCGGACTGGGGAAGTTAAAATTTTTCGCTCTCTTTCGCAGTCTACACGTCAGCCAAGTGTCATTGATATCCTACTCCAATAATTTCAAAAGCAAGTCTAACTAAGGTTGGTAAACTTTGTCGTGGAACGCGAAATATGGGCTATTAAGCCGACATTTTCTTTCTAAGGTGTTCGTTTCTACATTTATTATATCTATATCGCGTTATGCACTCTCCGCCGCAGGAGTTTATGGTCAGCGCAGCCGTCGAAACAGAACTTACTTACTAAGCAACTTCACCGGCCATACGCGCAGCTTAGACGCGCGCGTGGCTATTAAAGTTAACTGCAGCTTTTATATGGAACCGGAAACGATTCTCAGCAGTCGCCCATACCTTAAACGCAGAAATTTGGGCTAGTTGGTAATACGACTTCGACATGGTAAAAAGGGAGCGACACGGGACTAGCGGTCGTCCCGTGTCCGTCTCTCCTATCCCCGTTTAGTGCGCTTTTTACATTGTCAAGGATGCCCATACGTATTTGCACCATTACTCAACACAATTTTTAAAGCACTTTTCCCGACTACTCCGAGTGCCCTCGGTGATAAAGTCTATTTCACCCCAAATTTCCCGCTCCAGAATTTTTTTTAAATCCGTACAGTATTGTAGGAGTTCTACAGAGTGAAAAATAAAATTCGCCGTATTACGCGTCGTTCCTTCTCTGCTGAATATTAAACAGCGTGCGCGCTCTTCCCCGGAGAAGTGAAGCAGGGGGGTCAAGAGCGAGTCTCCGCCTCCAGCGACTTAAAGGTATTCACGGCACAGAGCATTTTGTTTCATTGCTCCAGCAATAGGGCATGTCACCAAAATTTTCGCGTCGATCGCGTCGCTTCGCAGCAGAGCGAGCGAAAGAGAGCAGAGAATGACCGAGCGGAGGCAGTGCATGGAGAGAGCTGTCTTCGAGCGTGCAGAGAGCGACGTCCGGTTCCAAGGGGATGTCATTCAAAGCGTGGCTTGGCACCTGCCTCTGCCGACGCGCCGGTTCGGTCGCGCGGCGCCTCTACGGGACCCGTGAGTCCCGTCAATTGTGCTTGTACGCGTTATTGCATCGAGTCAGTCAGCAGCCAGTGCGGGTGGCAAAAGCGGAAGGAATGATAGACGGCGACGGAATGCCGATACTGGTGGGCTACAAAGGGAGCGACAAACGGCCTGTTCCGCAGTTGACTATGGTGAGCAACCGTAGCCACTGTGGCGATTACAGCGCTAAGCACTGTTGGCACGGAGTACGGGGGAGGTGCAAAAAATTAAAGGCAGTTTCACTCGACGTGAAAGCTGTCGAAGTGTCTCCAAATAATAATATGTCTCCAAATAATGTCTCCAATGGACTGTTCCCACACACTCTGCTTCTCAACAACGAACTTCAAAGGAGCTGGGTTTGGTGGAGTTTGCAATAGAGCTAAATGGGTTACCTAACAGGCGTTTTGTAACCCACTTAGCTCCATTCCCACCGTAAAAGACTGTTCCTTAACCCCCCCCCCCCCCCCCAGAAAAAAGCACCATAAATGTAAGAAAAAAAACTAATTTTTTGCTACACGCCGTCATCAGTGACACAATAGAGGGAACACTAAAATAGTTATTATCGATGCATTGACAGCACATTATCGTCCAACTCACAACTAACTCCCAGAAATATTTTACTTGTGTGGCTTTTTTTTTTTTGTCTTGCTTGTTCTATTGTTAACTGATTTCAACTTTCCAAATTTTTCGACGATATGCTGTATTCTCTACAGTATCCTACTGTTAAACGGTTTGATAATATTGCTGTATTGTGCTCACAACTTGTTATCGTCAAACAACTAGCATAGGAGGTCCCGCCTGCGGTTCGGAAACCTTGGGACCTCCTCCTGTAAGTTCGCCCCAATGTTTATACACTCTTGAACTTTCCTGAATAAAATTTGAATTTGAATTTGAAAGTAGTATACGTTAAAACGAAACCAGAGGTGCATCTACAATCGCACCATTCGGCAGGCACAAACGCATACGCTACATCAACCCCCCCTCGACTACAAATGTTTCAAGCACGCCAGACACCCCTGTCCCACTGTGTCCCCACTGCCTTGTCCCATGTGCCCAGAAACACCTTCTGTGCGACTGTCCCCACAACCCTACGCAACCACACAAGCAGGCACCACAGAATGGATGGCTGCGGCGGCGTGCGTCCACATACAACGGCGGCCGTCGGCCCACATCATCAGAGCCCTCAGCGGCTGCCTGGATCCAGAAGGCTGACTCGTCCCCACCATCAGAGCAGCCTCCCCTTTTCCCGTTGACTACCCACCTAGAGCAATGTGAGATCTTGCTGTACAGCCCCTCTCTGCCTACCCAGCTTCACCTGGTAACCAGAGCACAGGCGGCGCGGATGAGCTCAAGTGAAGAAGGAACCACTCCACTTGGCCCCATGGGCCGTTTAAACATCTCAATAAAGGTATTTCCTCCTCCTCCTCCTCCTCCTCCTCCCATGACTAATAGTTTCTGTCCAAATATCTGCAGATTTAAAGTGTGTGCCTAGTGCCCGTGCCATCCCCATAAATCTTGTTCTTAATTTTGCGGTTGGCAAAAGGAGGAGGAGGAGGAGGAGGAGGAGGAGCAGGATTCCTTTAATGATAAGAAGTCAGCCCGGTAGCGCGCTTTGTTACCATTAGGTTAGATGATCTAGGAATCTTCTACGCGCGCCCAAAACTTCGATACACGGGCGTTTCAACTTTTCGCCTAAAATAAACGTTTATTCCTTCTCCTTCTCCATCCTAAAAACGGCCGTTGCTTCCTGGACAGAACTCGTGCACTCTGGCTGAACTTTGTGCCATCCCTCTCAAACGCGAGGGGGACAGGGAGGGAAGAAATTCCAACTCACCCAGTCAAACTATTCACCGACGATTACGATACTCCCTAAGCAAAATTTTAGCGCACATTTTTGGGTGTTCTGATTTTGCGACATACTGAGGCAAAGACCTTATGAGAGACACGCATGTACGGGCAGTTACAGACCTCTTCTTTTAGTACTTTAATTAAAGGACGCTCTGAGTAGCGTGGCTGGCGCCAACAAGATGCTGTGAGGCACACTGCAAACGGGAGTGTGACGGCGGCAAAATCTAATAAAGCAGCCCAACAGATAAAGGGAGTATGCGATAATTCGGTCACAGCCTGTATCCATAATTTCGTTTTTTTATATTCTATATTTAGGGGTAATGAAAATTGCCACATTTACAAAAGGATAAATTTCCGAAACAACGTGATGATTATGTCAGGAAAAGACGAAACAAGCAATCAAATAGCACCCATCGGGAAACAAACCAGCTACAATATAAGCGCGAAAAGAAGCGCGTTTTGAAATCATTAACCCATTGCGTTCGCGAGACAGCGTTAATCAGGGTGTACATATCGTAATATATCTCAGAGAGCGAATTTGAAAGCGATTATATTTACGAGAGAAACCAATCGTGCCTTCGACGGAATATATATTGGTGAGACCGAAATATTTGTAAGCGTTTCCACTAACTCGACAACCTATTTGAACCTAAAAAGCAGAAATACTATTAAAGACCGGGGTGACATAGTTCTATTCCATTAAAAATGCAACGAAATGTCCGCTACACCAACATTTATAGTCCTGCGATTTTAGCATAGAAGGATCCTCACACTACCAATGTATATTTGAGCGCTGGCAAAGTTTACGACTTCTACAGAACAATCGTTTTGCTTAAGTCGAAAACCGAGCTTTAGCGTGGCAGAACGTAGTGGGGAATTTCGAAGTGTGTCGTGTAGGTCGACATAACAGTAAAAAAAATTACGCCCACCTCCCCTCGCGGGAACCCTGGTGTGATGCGACGCTGAGGGGGGTTCAAGCGCAAGCGGAGAGCAACCGTCGACCGAAGGGCCGCCGGAGAGCGGCACACCAGTTATATGCGCAGCGCGCCCGAAGGACAGGAGACCGCGGAGAGAGAGAGTACTGCACATGCGCAGCACCGCGCGCACCACCGCCCACTGGCGGAGTGAGAGCGCGCTGGGCCGCACACCCGCAGATGTTGAGAGAGAGTGTTCGCTCTCACCTGGGCACACGCCGGCGCCAGTGCGTCTGCCGCGGCTATGACGCAACACAATCCAACACAATCCCCATTAATCCAATCCAAATCCAATCCAATTCCAATCCAATCCAATTCCAATCCAAGCTAAGCCCAGCCAAGCCAATCCAATCCAATCCAATGCCCCTCGCGAGAGAGTGTTCGCTATCGGAGAGGAGAGGGGGTGAGCGGAGGAGAGTGCGGACGCCGACGACGGACGCACGCGGGAAGGACAGGGCCGCCGACCAGAGATGCTCTCAGCGTCGCATCTAAAAAAAAGTCGGAAAGCCCACCCGTATGCCTGGCAGAAAGACGCGGAGGACGTTAACGACGTCCTTACGTCGCGCTGTGTAAGCTTCTGGGATCCTTTTTCTACCCGGCCGGATTTTGTGCGAAACAAAGCCAGGAGCGAAAGCCGTACCCTTTGCGGCATACACGCGTACGGCTTTCTTATTCTTTTTTTCTCCTCTTTGCTGAAGGTGACTTTTCTTTCCATTGGAGGCTCTTTTGGTCATTTACTGAGTTTTATTGTTCTTTATTACAGCGATTAGTCGCACACTCGAGCAAGATAACGAACATAGAAATCTGACACCGGTGGTACAGGACGTTTTTTTCTTTCCTCGTGTGCGTCTTCGTTACAGGCTACAAAACATGAAAACAGTGGGGACATACGAAAGGGCGTAAGAATAAATAACTAAGCTTGTGAGTTCAGAGAAATCCCCAGACACACCACAGACTAAGAGCAGCAAGCTTGCTTAACAACAACAGGAAATCAAAAAAAAAAAAAAACTAAGGAACTAAATCTACGCCGCATTTTTCCCGCGCTTAGCATTAAAGCTGCATCTAGCTGGCGCGCCGCTAGTTGCGTTTGTTTAACCGAAACGAAGGAAAAACACAGCCCAGATCTGGGTATGGTTCGTTCGCTTCCTTCTCGTTCGCTGTGCCGCACGTGTCTATCTGGGTCAAATGTTGTAGACAACTTTGTTTTGCGTGCGTGCGTGCGTGCGTGCGTGCGTGCGTGCGTGCGTGTGCGTGTGCGTGTGCGTGTGCGCGTGCGTGCGTGCGTGCGTGCGTGCGTGCGTGCGTGCGTGCGTGCGTGCGTGCGTGCGTGCGCGCGCGCGCGCGCGCGCGTGTGCGTGTGCGTGTGCGTGTGCGTGTGTGTGTGTGTGTGTGTGTGTGTGTGTGTGTGTGTGTGTGTGTGTGTGTGTGTGTGTGTGTGTGTGTGTGTGTGTGTTTCGCAATAGTGAGCTGTTATTGTAATGAAACGAAAGGATTCCCTGCCCACCCTAATACATAGGAAAGCATGAACGGCGTAGGCAACTCTCTGTCTAGCAGAAACACACCAAGAACAAATTACATCGAATTTGCCGAATACGCCGAGCTTGATCAACCAAGCCGTGCTTGACTATACGCGGTTAAGTCCGTTTGCCAATTTTTTCTCTTATTATTTAACTATTTGTTTACCTCATTGTTTGATAGTTCATCTTATGTTTTAGCCGACTTCGAGACAGCCGGTTTACCCCATTACTCCGCTGAGATAGCTGCGCCGTTCACCTCTTTCTTGGCGCTGTGCCAAATTTGATCACCGAGCTTAATAGGCCAGCTGCACGAATCTTCAAAGTTACGGCATAAACGTTCCCGCGTAAAATGTAATATGTCGTTTCATTACTGTGGATGCGAATGGCAGTGCTCGAGCGGGGGCAGCCGCTTGATTATGTGCAGATTAACAGACGACCCGCTTCCAATGCTCCCTTCTGCAGCGCCATCCGGCGACTATCTTGGATGTCGCCTAGCAACGCGTTTTCTTGCTCGCGCGCCATTCTTTCCATCTGTGATCTTGATTGGGAGGCTTCACACTCCCACAGAACGACGCTGCAATTAGCAACCCTCTTCCTAAGCTTCCACTGACGCATGCCGAGGGCTTGAAACGCCGGCATATTCATTTTTCGATGGCATGCACCCTTTATTAACAGGCATCCTACATGCACCCGCGACGCACATCTTCAAAGTGGGATATACAAGCTAACGCGTAAAATGTCTTGCTGCGTACCGTTCATTTCCCCTGGAACGGCCGGGTCCAGCTGCGGTTGCCGCAGCCCCTTCGCCCCTCTCAAAAAAAAAAAAAAGCGTCAACTAAGCTTCAATGCAAACGCGATGAAACAAACAGCATCACGCCATCTCGCCATGGTGGAAATTAGCCATTGGCTTGAGCCACGAGGGCAACGACCTTCGCCCAAGCTGCAATCTTATTCCTTCTCGTCTTTCCCTTGCGAGACGCGCACTAAACCCAAAATCGCAATGACGCGTCACTAAGATTGACAACGGTTCTTTCTGCTGAAGTTTGCAATAGCAGCTTTTGGAGCGCTCTCTGCGAGACATTTGCATAGAGACTTGTCAGAAGATTCCCCTGATTTGCTTGCCGTCTCAAGCGCCAGCGTAGAACTTGCCATTTCTGCTCTGCGTGTCGCAAGGACCGCGCTCCTACACTGGCTTCGCCCCCAGTGTACATTCTTGTTTTTCAAAGGCGACAGTATTTCGCGGGTAGCCTAAACGCGAAGATTTTGGTCTGTCTGTCTGTCTGTCTGTCTGTCTGTCTGTCTGTCTGTCTGTCTGTCTGTCTGTCTGTCTGTCTGTCTGTCTGTCTGTCTGTCTGTCTGTCTGTCTGTCTGTCCATCCGTCCAATCAGCCGCCAGGCCAAACTGAACAACGCTTCTCCGCGAAGCGAGATATATATAGTACATAGTTGAAGAAACTGCTGATCGTACATAGTTGAAGAAACTGCTGATCGTACATAGTTGAAGAAACTGGTGATCGCCGACCAAAGGTTTATTTAAAAAAGTAAAAAAGACGTTTCGGCTTCCATACGTAAACCGAAACGTCTTTTTTACCTTTTTAAATAAACCAAGGACGTTCCAAACTACTAAAACCGGTGGCATCGCGGTCATACATGTCCAAATTATGCAACCCAAACGAAAACTCCGGCACATTTGAGGCAAAATGTTGGTACATAAACGAACGAGAGTACCTGCATTCTTCTGTTTAAGCATGCACGTTGGGTTGGTTTCTACGATATCAAATGAAAAAAATGGAAAGCACGTTTTAGATAACAGCGAACACAAAATGAAAAAAAAGAAACAAAAGACAAAGAAAAGTATTCGCGCTTCCCCAACAGATGACGCGCGAGCAGTGTGAAGGCGGGAAAATTGAATTGTATTGAACAAACTGTCATTCAATTTATCATGAGAGGAAGGAGGTGGGAGGGGAATAGCGTGAGGGGTGGGAGCTGAGAGCGGAGGAGTGAATTAGAAATATTCATGCATCTCCACGAAGTGAACCATGACGAGTGGGCGAAGCACAGGGGATCGTTCTTACCGTAAATCACCCGTGGCATTGCCCACTCCCGCATGTAAATGAGTGACAACGCGTGTGTACAGAAAAACAATTCCATTGCTATCCAATTCGATACAATTCAATTTAATTCAATCCAAGCCAATCCCTTTCAATCCAATCCAATCCAATCCAATGCTCCTCGCGCATGCGCAACACTGTGTACACGGACGCCAAGCCCCGGGCAGAGCGAGGTGCTAATGTGATTCGCCCCTAAAAGGCCTGGCAGGCGACTATCGACTTTCGACGACATTCGCGGTGAAGCAAGCATATACGCGGCCTTTTCTTTTGTTTTGTTTTTACCTCACAAAACATAACGTGGAAGCATCACAGAACTGTGCAATGTCTATGGCCGCGTTGCAATGTCCTCCTAAGAGCATTTACCTTACGTGAGAAGGAGTAGCCGGCGCTCATATAAGGCGTCAACCTCTCCGATTTTTTTATGTAATAAAGAAAGAAGAAGACATAATGTGGATGATCGGCTTGGATCACTGGCCATACGGACATCAGGGGGAGCGAGCTAGCGGATCATTTAGCTAATCTCGCTGTTACAGCCCCCATTGAATTAGGCATACCTAATCTTGATCTTTTTGCATCTTCAACATTATGACGTTATTGGTATTTAGACGCTACTCGTTCAGAGGCACTCCTATCCATTCAAGAGTATGAACATTTAAATTTCGGGTGGAATTTTTGTGGTTCTCGGCAATGCGAAGTGACCTTCACCGAGCTGCGCTGCAGGATTCCAAGACTGAATTTCTATCTGTGTAGAACAGGGCTTTCACCTACGGAACTATATGTGCGGTGCCAGGTCCCTGAAACAATCGAACATTTTTTTTCTCGCCTGTCGCCGCTTCTCGGCAGCTAGACAGCTGCTTTTGAAGGATTTAATTGAGCGTTTGGGGTTGACTTTATCGGTTCCACTTATATTATCTATTGCCGCAATAAATTTTGTCCATGCAAAGAGGAATATATATATATATATATATATATATATATATATATATATATATATATATATATATATATATATATATATATATATATATATATATATATATATATATATATATATATATATATATATATATATATATATATATATATATATATATATATATATATAATTGTATTCAAGCTTTTCTTTCTGCTTCAGGTCGCTTGAATTGCTGAAGGGTAAGAATTAATGGGTAATTCGGGTTTTAATCACGACAAAGTTTTATTTCACGGCCTCGTTCGTCCCGGTAATAAATAATTATTTTGAGGTCCTCGCGAATTTCAGCAATTGAGTTAGCCCTCGTCAATCCCCCCTTGTGGGTACGTGCCAAGAACTTCGAGAGTATCATCATCGTCCTCATCATCGTAAGCACAGCGCTTAGGATATATACTTGTAAATTAGCCAGCGAGCTATACGATCCGAGCAAATTTAGCTTCCTTCTGACGGCAGGGACTACGATAAATGGTTGGCGACGGAAGAGCGACAACAAACTATCAGCTTGAGCGAAAGGTCGCTTTTATCATTCCATATGCGACCCGCTGCACTTTACGGTACACGTAACCGGTGTCTGTATACGTAAGAGCGAAAATTCTCTGTACGGTGCGCTTCACTAAAAGCAGAGGGCAAACCCGTTTTTTTTTGTTTTTTTTTTCTGAGTCGTCAACGTTTACGTACACTTACTAGTGTAGGTCACATCGGCGCAAGAATATGACATGGAGCCGGTGGAAGAAGAGAACAGGCTGTAACCTACGGGCAATGACGTAAGCGCCAGCCTTTGTTGCGACGACGCCGAGGAGAAATTGGAAGCGACACGACAAGAGGGGTATAGACGAGCATAGGTCGTAAAGTAGTCACAGCTAGTAAGAGGACGGAGAAAAACGGGAGATGACAGGGAGAGAGGGGGCGACAGAAAGCGGGACATCAGCGCTTGTTCTCTCCCTGCAAGGACCTTTACAAGCGACGATTATTCCCGTGCAGGGCGAATGCAACTTCTCTTCGCATTTTAAAGCCGTTTCTATTTTGCATGGCCGGCCTTCCTCTTGGGCGCCACGGCGCCACTGCGGAAGTAGGTTTACTGGCAAAGATAACCCCAGTGCTCGCCGAGCTCGATTAAGTGACAAGGCTCGCGTTAAAGATATCTGTCTTTTGTTCTGTGGACCTGCTGCGTGCAACTAATTCTTTTCTCTCACAGGGAGTGTGCGTGCGTTCGCGTATGTGTGCGCGTGTGTGCGTTGCGCTAGTGGGAACTAGTGTAAACCCGCGCAGAAATGTGGGGACAAAGCTAAGCGGCTACGGTGAATGCGTTCGCTCAGGCCGTCGTGTGCAGACAATACAATAGAAAAGTACAGTCGACAGCCCAGAAAACATGTTTACTCCAGTCCGTTCAGCAATATAACGTTCTTTTATTTTCTGCTGTTTGTAAACGATGAACAACATTGAGTGCTTAGTTATTCTTCTGTTAAGGTTGTTTAAAGAAAGACTGGGCTGACATAAACTAAGAATATAGGGTTGTTCAGGTAGATTCTAAACAAATTCCAACAATTTTTGCGTCCATCGATCAATTGAATAGCAGTGTAATTGGGCTGCCTGCCTGAATATAACGGCTTGAAGGTGTTAAGATATCCGTTTTCAAATTACACTGCGTGAACTACGTTACGCTCAGTGACAGAAGGCTCATCGTTCTATATAATACCATGACGTGTACCACATTCGCACACAAAAACTGTTCTCTTAAGAAATGCGTCAAAGGGAGATGTGCCACCTCTTCTACCTTGTTTCTTTTCGCGCTGGACTTTCTACGGTGTATAGCGTAGCTGTAACTAAACACTAGTTAGGGCAGCGAAAGCTCTTCTGAAGCGCGTTAATATACGACGCAAAATCTTTAGGACATAAGACATCGTCGCGTGAAAACGTTATGCTTATATTTAGCCGGGTGCATATGACGTTATTTGTGACATTTCGCGTGAATTTATTGGCGCTTTCTTTGTTTCCTTGCGTTAAAAAGTACAACCGGTCCAAAGGGTCCGTTATATCAAAAACGAAACACATTGCATTATTACTTTTGTCCCCAGAACGTTGCATCAGGTCCGTGGAACACTAGGTCCAGAGATTAAAACGGTCCGAATTGCGATGAACCCTTTTGAAGACCTCTTCCAGCGAGTTTGGCCTTTAATTAGTTACGCACCAAATACACGACTCCAGTATGATCCCAAAAACAAGCTAACGAAGCTGTTTCTTCACACGCGAACGAATGTTGTCGCGCGTACGTCGCTCCCTTTTCCTCTAAGCCCATCTCTGTCTATTTTTTAATCTTTCCCTGTTTCTCCCTTCCCGTGTGCTCTCTCTCTCTCTCGTACGCGCTGGCGTGCTTTCTTTATTTGCGCATTCAAACGCGCGCAACTACGTGTCGTACCTTAAACTTGGACGCGCGCCAAGGAAGAATATTACTATAAAATGAAGGCTCAGGCGCTTCCTCGTTCGCAAGGCTTTTCATTCGTGCGCTTTATTCCTTCTTTCGTGTAACATCAACGTTCAAGTTTTCTTTGTTTTTTTTTTCTCCGTGTCTGTCCGCAACGCCTTTCTCTGGCCCCTGAAGCGGATGAGGGGGGTCGCAGAGTAGGGAGGGGGGGGGGGGAGAAGGTTAACCTGTTCTTTCAATCCCGAACATCAATTACAGCGTGATAAATTTTCACGAACTAAATCCGTGATCGTGCCTTACTAGATCGTGCGTATTGTAAGCACGTGCCTAGCAAGCGATTTCGTTTATTCGTGACGGTCCAGGAAAGATTAATCGGCCCCAAATGAATGGCCGCGTGTATAGTTATCGCTCACATGCATGCAAATGTTTGCGCCTCGCTATCAGTTGCATCTGCGTGCTTACGCTAACAAAGAAAATACTTCCCAGCGCTCGTATTCGCCTCCGGCCGGTCCTATTGAGAGTTTACACGAAATCTCGGGTCCTAATTCATCGTTATGCTGCCGTCGAAGAAGACATGCCTGCGCGTAGTTACGGAGGGAAATTCAAATAAGCCCCGATGTAGAGACATCCAAGCTGGGGTCGTCTTTATTTACCATGACGTCAGCAAGCTCGCAAGGAAAACATTACCTTTTTGCTGATTATTTTTTCTCCGATCTCTTTCAGCTTCGAGGGGAAGTTTCTTTGTTATGTGTAGAGACCGGAACTTTACGCAAAATGCCTATTTCTCTCTACAATTTGTATCAAGCCTAATTAACATATAAGCATGAACTAAGGGAAGGGGAGCATTTTGAGCAATAGTTTATTGTGCATCCAAGTGTATATTTTGACTATATAGGCCTATACAGTCGCCGACCGATTTTACGGGCCCGGAGAGGAACGAAAAATAGTCCGAAAAAGAGAGCAGTTTGAAAAATCCGTGAGCCCTTACTCCTATCGGACAGCTGGTGGTTCCTCGGGAAAGCCCGAAATATCCAGCAGCAAGCCCGAATTTTCGGAGGCCGAAAAAACGGTCGGCTACTATATCTGTTTTTAGCGCCTGAAAAGGCTTTTTTGTGTGCTATATGCCTTTCTTGCTTTTTGTAATTGGCAAGGACTGTTCTCGCCTCAGGAGCCCGCAACGGGGTGTTTGTCGCACCCCGTTTGAAAGAAAAATCCTCGAGCCGTGCCAAACAAGCTGAGAAACGCAAACTGTGCATGAGCCCCCACCACCTCAACCTCGCCACATCGACCGAACCGCAAGAAGCCCATACGCAACGACACCGCAGCCAACCTCACCGACGTCAACCCTGTCCACACGAGCTGTTTTGTTCTCCTGCTGACGAGTTGTTTGATTTGATTGATTGTAGTGTTTAACGCGCGGACGCAACGCAGGCGATGAGGCGCGCCGTAGTGGAGGGCTCCGGATTAATTTTGACCACCTGGGGATCTTTATCGTGCGCCGAAATCTCGTGCACACGGGCGTTTTTGCTATTCGCCTCCATCAGAAAAGCGGCCGCCGCGGCCGGGAATCGAACCCGCGACTTCGTGCTCAGCAGCGCAACGCCTTAGCCACTGAACCACCGCGGCGGGTGCTGACGAGTTGTGTCTGCGGAGTGCGGACCAACGGCGAAACTTTTGCCCATCTGCCCTATCTATTTCTAACGGAATGAAAAACAAAAAAAAGAAAAAGAAAATGAACGCGACGCAGCCGCGCACATGCCACTTAAGGTCAAAGACGCCTCCTAAGGGAAACACCACTTGCAAATCCGACACACCAAAGTTTTAAAATGACACCACGAACACGTGCATTCGGAAGGTCCATTTGAAAGGTCCAGGATGATAGAGCCTTTCCTTTCTGGCAATCTGCCATTCTGTCTGGCATTCTCTGTTCTAAAAGAACTGCCGAAGATTCTGAGCACCAAACATTGTGATATTCCAGACGAATCAGGTCATGGAGCGCAAAGTACAGGTACGCTACGCCAACTTCAGTGAACGTTGACTGTTGCTTCTTCGCACACAATTATCGACTGAAATAGGTACACCTTCAAGCCCCAAATAATTGAGATGGATCTGGCTTGACATGGCTTTTAAACTTTTCTTTTGTCACCCTGCATTTCACGTAAATCTGCTAAAATAGCAACTCTTGCGTGGGTAATTCTCACAAAGAAAATAACATTACTTTCCCACATCACAAGACTTGTCCGCTGTTTTTACTGCAAGTAAAAAATTTGCCGTAAAATATGCTGTTGAAGTAAATAAGAATTGGACGTAAATACGCCTAAACGACAGTATTTGGTGCCTATAAATGCCTAAATGGCACTTTTCAGCGCCTATTGTAGGGGCCTAAGGCTATGTTCAGACTATATACCGACGCAAAAGCCATATCGACGGACATAAAAAAAACGGCATATGTCACGCAGTTCGGTTGGCTGAGTCATGAAATGACGTCATTATTTAAAGTTATTACAACCGTTGCGGCAACAGTCTGAGCCCGGCCTAAGACCTTGATTATTCGCGCCTAAAGTTCCGATCTTTATTTATGTGTTACGCACCATAAAGTATAACGCGCACGACGCATTCAAAACGGACACCCTATAATTTCATGCCATACACAGCAGAAGCGTGCGTAATATACGACTACGAAAGCCAGGAGCAATATATTGTGCAAGCGACGCAACTTGCTGCGTTTATCAGCGGTAGCATATTGGTGCAATTGTCGCCGTGCTGCACCTTTACGAATGTCCGCATATGTTCTTGCGGCCTTCCTTATAAGCAGTGGTCGGTGGTGTAAATACCTGACTGGTTTTATTTCTGTGTGCTGCTGAAGGACTATTATCTTGCTTTGCTCAACAATTAACTGCTGTTTTCTAACTACGCTTATGTCTTGTATCTCAACGCGTCTCGGCTTTTCATAAACGTATGAGGTATCGTTCGTACGAAGTGCACCAAGTGTCCCATCCCGCCAAGCAGCCGACCCTTATTCTGTGCCACTTTAACCTTTGAAATAATACGGCCGTTTGCACTTAATTTGCATTTTAAGTACCGAGCATTTGTTTCCGCACTCGAGTTAGCGACGTAACTTGACCCGCGTATGCTTTCCACAACAGGGCCCGGAGCCAGGAGGGAGGACAACAGCCACGCTGACACTGATGACCCCTGCTCTTTGACTAACCTCCTGCCAGCGCCTTGCCAAGTTTTCGTCGCCCCACGCACGGAGGAGAAGGAGGGGCCTTCTGGAGAGGCAGTATTGAATGGAACTGGCGGCATTCAGTTCAAACGATTAGAACAGAAAGCAAACAAGCCACAAAGCAGCTCAAGACTATCGACGATCGCAACAATGGGGCAGCAAGTTATGGCTAGTGTGGTCTTCGTGCTCTTTCTCTCCTGTTATTTTTCGTTCTACGTCGAATGCTTCCAGCTCTGGTTTCGCTCGCGCGTCGGAAGCGAAAAAAAAGAAAGAAAAAGAGGGATTAAAGAGGAAAAATAAGAACAGGCCGCCTTTTTATCCAGAGCTGCCTCCCAACAATGAAGCGTGGCAGCGTTAAGTGCCCAGTAATAATTGATCAACTTGCCCTCCAACCTCCCCGACCCGCAGTGCATCAACGGCCACTGTGTGCGTTCGTCCTGTTCTTAAGGTCCGTGGGAGGGTCCAGGAAACACCTCCTAGATAAAACGAAGCCTGCCTGCAGGCCATGCTCACTCCACGGCCATTCCGGTTATGCATAGTGGCCTAGTTTTAACAAGCTTCGGAAAAGGCCACCACGTCGGCGTCTAAGCAGGGCGTGTTTAGCCAACCGCGTGGCCGTTATAAGCCGGAGAGCGTAAGCAGTCAGGCTTTCATCTGATCAGGGAAGCGTTTGGCGAACGCGGGGTCCCGCTTGACCTCGGCGTACGAGCGCCCGCGCCTCGGCGACGCGCTCAGACAGGAAGCCGTACCACGTTCGTGCATGCCCGAGCAGTAATTTCAGAGGCAGTGGAGGCGCGACGCGGCGTTGACGCCATGGGGAAAAAAAACATGACCGTTACAACGGCGGTTTCCTCAGCGTGGCAACAGGCGTTCGGCTTGACAGCCCATGGCTACAGCCCCCGCAGTCACAGCTGAGGGACTATACTCTCGATTTGTTACGAAGCAATGCTCGCAGCGAAACCCAGTCACTGATATGGATGCTGACACGCGTACTTAGAGCTGAATACCGTGACCTCCCCTCGCAGCAGGTTCTGTCGACCCGCGTGATAAATTCATTGCATCGAACGAAATTGAAAGCACAGTTCCCATTCACCGCATTGCTCAGCGGTTGTCCGCGCGTATGCATAGGCACCGTCACGCGAAGTGATAAAGGTACGACCGTGTCCGCATACGCATGAGGTATGGTGCGCTACTCTAAAATGACGGGCACGTACCTACGCGCTTGCGTAGAGGAGCCGTCGTGTGCTGATACCGCTATACTGCTCCGCACTATGACGCAGCGGCGCCTTTACGTCCAAGTTCTCATCGACCGTGGCGACGGCTTCGCCGCGTCCTGTAAAGTCCCCTTTACAGCTTGCTATGTGGCATGCGAGTTTTGATCTCTCCAGCTTGGCCAAAAGGGCAAATGAGGTTATGCCTTCAATGAAAATGGTTTGAAATTACGCGTAAATAATCTGTACGCTGTGTGCAATTATTGCATTCACCAGTATAAGTGTACAGCGGGGTTACGAAGCAGAGATTTATGGTTGAACAAATACGGATACAAAGCGATGGCCTGCCATAAAAGTCCCGTTAACCCCCTAATTTTTTTTTCTTTGCTTGATCTGGCTTGAGACCAGGAAACGTCATTTGGTGTAAATTCGAACAGTTAATCTTGCCTCAAGCAGCTTACAGTTTACAACAAGTTTTTGTGCCCTGAATTCGCCAAATTGTCGAGGGTATGCTTCAGTTGCACTTTGAATACAGCTGCGCTTTAACTGCGACAGAAAATAAATACTGTTTCAGGAAATTAGGTACCTCCTACTTGGCATTCCACGGATCTGACAAATACCCTTTTTTCCTTCGACTTTATTGCACGGTGTAAAACGGACGACGAAGTGCTGAATGAAAACTTAGTTTTTGCCGCTTCTGTGAAGTTCGCTTATTTCCAAACGTGTACCAACGCCGTTTGTTGCAAGCTACCGTGAGTGATGTACCATGAGTGATGTACGTATGGACGCCTTCTCTTTCTGGGCGCGTTTTTCACAAATCACGTTCGTTGGGTGCACAGGGTGTAGCCCGAAACAACCCATTCCCGTTTGCACCCTCCCCGCTTGAACCCACTCCCGAAACGCCCTTCCCGTTTGGCCCGTCCCGTGTGCGCCCGTTCCCAAAACGCCCTTCCTGTTTGGCCGCATTCTCTTGCAACCCGTTCCCAAAACACCCTTCCCGTTACAACCCGCTCCCAAAATGCCCGCCTCAAATAGTTCAGATAAGTTCCTGAGCTCGCAGTACACTTTTAAAGGGACACTGAAGTGAATTTGTCAAGCTCCCGTTTTTGCTTGCACTGCGTAGACTGGCTCAAATTAGCACACTTTTCATCGTTTATCCGGTTGACAAATCGGTAATTATTTTACAAAGCGCGAAAGAAGAAAAACTACCATGCGCGGTTGGCGGCGGCCGCACCAACTAAGGCTGTGACGTTGAGAGGAGGGGCGCCGTGATTGGACGATGCCCAAGGTTAGCAATCACACAAGTTTCGGTTTCGGTTTCGGTTCTGTAAAACATAACCAATGGCTTTGTTGGATGGGCATTCTCAATATCTCACTAATCATCGTACCGCGCTTCTGCCATGTTGTCGGCTGTAAAATGCACAAGATAAGCCTCCCAGGACGGCTTGTAGTCGTAGCATTCACTAGCCGAGACCTACGCAGTGCATGAACGCCCTCCGCGTACCCGAAGACGCCCAAATGTCATGCGCTTTTCGCCCATATTTGGAGCTTGCCTCCCTCATGCCTGTATCGTAAAAAGCGTGTTCGCACCAGGCCAAGGGTCTGTTCATTCTGGCCTGTGCCCACTGCCTGCAAGCAGTCGGTGCTTATGGCAACAGCACGCCAACGAGAACTCGCTAGCGCGCCAGTGCCAGCCTGCGCGCGTTTTGTGAACTAGTTCGTGTAGCCATGAACGTTGCGGCCCCAAAAAAGGTGAACTCAACATAGAAAACATCGGCGGAAAACAAAAAAGTTAACTTACAAAAAAAAAAAAAAAAAAAGCACGTACCCGCGGGGATTCGAACTCGTGACTCGCAAAATATTCGCCGAGAATTCCCAGCGCCTCAGACCGCTAGGCCACGGAGCGGGACGCCAATGCCTTGCTAATATAGAGTATATATTGTACAACCGGTTTACACTTTTATTTAGTTTTGGCATTTCAAGCCGCTTAGGTGACTATTTGTTGTACTGCGATCGTGCAGTAAGCGTCGCCCGAGTTTCCACAGTAGCTCACGTCTAGCAATTGCATTTCGTAGACGGAAAAGCGTTCGCAGATGCGTAGTCGTGCTGCTGACCGCTGTGCTTGTTCGCCCAGCGCAAAAACGTGCTTCCCGCGCCCTAGTTTTACGCTGTACGGTAAAAATATCAGTTGATTTTATTTGCTTAGTACCTATATTGACTTCGCTGACTCTTCTCCCGCCTTCAAGAGGCCTTATATTTTCCTACTGGCGTACCAGTCAGCGAAGCGTCGCATGTGCAGCGCTTGTGTGAAGCGACCTTGACTTGGAGCTAGATACAGTGTACAAACAAACCAAGTAAAGAAAGGCACATTCTTCCATTCACAAACGTGTCCTGGCTTCGTTAACTAAGCGAACGAATTGCGACCAAGCAATTTTTTTTAACCTCCTTGATTGCGACGACCCGCCGGCGGCCGGCGGACGAAACGCTGGGCCGACTGGCTCTGTCGGCCGGGGAGCCGTGCAGTAGCGCAGCCGTGGCGCAGCCAATTGCCAGCTCATCCCCTCCTGACGTCACACGAAAACGCCACAGAAAATGGGCGAGCGTAAAGAGAGGAGGACAGCGTTTTCGAATTAGTTTTTCTACTAAATAAAATCGCGTAAACGCGCCTAGAGTGGTCGAAACATGGCCTGGGGACTGCGGACTACAATTTGCGCTAGTAATCCCGCAATGTTTACATATCACTTCAGTGTCCCTTTAAGTGCGAATGCACTTTATAAGCAACCCTGCATTCCGGTGACCGCCGTCCGTCCACATAGCAACAGCTGCGGGTGCGCGCGCTCCTCGTCTTCCTTGGCAACGGGGGGAGATGGGCGCGCGCTGCCTGGCCGCTGACATGGCACATACCCACGTGGGGGATTGGCCAGGAATCGGGCGTGAGAAGGGCTAATGCACCTGCTTAAAGGAGTACTGACACGAAATTTCAAAGCTGAGATCCGCTCTAGCAATCAAGTACAACGACAACACAAATAGGTGTCTGTGCATGACACATACCCACGTGGGGGATTGGCCAGGAATCGGGCGTGAGAAGGGCTAATGCACCCGCTTAAAGGAGTACTGACACGAAATTTCAAAGCTGAGATCCGCTCTAGCAATCAAGTACAACGACAACACAAATAGGTGTCTGTGAATAAATGCATCTTTCTTTCTTTGTAGTTGTGTGTGTGTGTGTGATCTCTCTTTCGCGAACATTACCGAACCGCGCAAATTCAACTCCTGCATTCGCACTTTCACATTCTTCCCCTCGGGGAAATGCGGGGAAATTTTTTTAGGCCTTCAAACTTGTGCTGGGCAAGGTAGTGTAGGTTAATGAGTAATTACTACAACATATTTTACTCATTCCTTGCCTAAATATTTAGCGCGGGGGCAAATTCTATTTTACATTGACTCTAACTTTACTAGGTAGATGGCGCCACGGACACGTTTTCTTCTTAAAGCTCTACAGGTGATGGCTACAGTATTCTCGAAACAACTACAGTTATTGTGACCGCTTCACCCGAAAAGTGAAATATTCGAGCTACTTTAAACGAAAGCAAATAGATATGAGCAACAAAATTATGCCTCATTTGCTCTGACAGTAACTTCATTCTCAGCAAGAGCTACGGACGCTACAAACTGGCACTGCGACCGCGGAAAGGTTCTATTTTGTTAACTCCCCTCCTTTCTTTTTTTTTTGTGTGTGTTGCATATATAAGTGCATGTGCGTTCGTATATGCAACCGTAGGGACTGGCACCATCACCGCTGCCGCGGAGTACGCATGAGAGCGACACGTTCCAGACCGCTCGACCAACGCAGAAGCAGACGGAAGGGTATGGTTTCAGCTGATACGCTGCACCGAGTCGGACGCAACGCAGCAACCTACGTGTTGTTTTTTAATTGGCGCCGCGTATCGTAAAACGGTCCATTGCAAAAAGGTTGCAGGTTGGGCGTCTGCATACTTCCACGACTCTGCGGGCGGAACGCAAGGTACATGGTGCTGTACCCACTGCGCCACAAAGCCGACACTCTGCATACTTTGGCTCCGCCAGCTAGCCGTAACGTTTTTTTTAAGGTGAAATACGGTTGACGTAACTTCAATATAATTTTAAGGTTACGGCGGACGCAAGTAATTTTTGACTTTCGGTTACGTCGGACGTAACTTAAAACGTGACGTTAAAATACAGTCGGACGCAACTTTAATTTAAAAAATCGCATGCCTCGGTCCGAGTCACCCGAGTCGAAACTGGATTCGTTATTCCGGCAAGGGCCTTTGTATGAAAATACGGAACGGGAAGGGCGTTTTGTACCGGGTTGAAGCGGGAGGGAACAGACGAGAAGGTTCAAATGGGAACGGGTTCAAATGGGAACAGGCGAAGTGGGAAACGGCGAAAAGGGAAGGGTGTTTTGCGCCAGGTTGAAACGGGAGGGATCGAGCGGGAAGGATCAAATGGGAATGGGTTCAAACGGGAACCTCCCGGTACACGTGGGTACGCTATTTCCGCGTCCTTTTTCTGTTCTCAGACACTAAACGCATGTGGGGAGAGCGACGCTCTCCCGCATTCGTTTTCCTTCTCCCGAAACCGTTCGGTTAGGGAAACGCGCGTTTCCCTAAACGCACGTGGAAACGCATCGCTCATCGCACATGTATCTGGGCCTTGAAGGGTCAAACGTATGTGCGGAGAGCGACGCATTCCCGCACGCGTTTTTCACCTCTCCGAAACCGGTCCTGTCGCCTTTATGCGTTTCCCTAACCGCTGACGGAATGGTTTCGAGAGAAAAAAAAAAAAAAAACGAATGCGGGAGAGCGACGCTCTCCCCACATGTGTGTGGCCATTTAGAACCAGAATACATGGAGCAAATTTTCACGACGAAGTTCGCGGGGCGGAAAATCTGCAGCGGCAGACGCCGTATGTTCGTCGGGCTCAACTACGTGATGCGAAGACACGGCGCCCGCCGTCGCGCCGCCGCTGGGCTGCTTTCAGTGTGGAACCTCCATGCCCAGAATCAACGGCGGCGCTTAGTAAACAGAACCAGTGAAGGGGCTGCCCGCTTGATTTGAACATCGTTTAGCGATTCTCGTGACTCGGGGGCGTTTCTTCTGCTGAAATATGCGTTTTCAGTTCTCAAAAGCGTTAAAGGCATTAGAAAAAAATTCGCCATGTATCGGCTCCTTTCGTTGCAAATGTCGACGAAAGACGATAGTCGCCTGGCGCCCATGCCAAGTAAATGCCTCCCTTCTCTTTCCCGCTCACCACTTATGCTGTTCCTATCCCGTCTCGCTCCTCCTGAGATAAACACGCTAGATATTTGCTCGATTTAAATTTACCGCGTATCCACTACTCCAGGCCGGGTGCCTCGATCCCAGCGCTGCCGTGCGGCGGAGGCGCGCGTGAATCGAGGCACCTACTACAACGTTTATAGAACCACGTTATCCTACTCCACATGCGTTCCAAGCGGAACGTGGAACCTATCTAGTGGAACATTTCATTGCTGTTGCCGTTTGATTTCTTAAAATTCAGGCAGAAACTATAGTGGCGCGGGTGACAGCAGGCGGATTGGATTGGAAAACATTTATTGAGCATAAAAGTGGGTGACTTTCTCAGTCCAGATAGCCGCGAGCTAGCGCAGCTGCTTGGGCGCGAGTGATGAGGCGTTCCTGGTCCTCGCACCGTGAGCTGGCCAGCTCACGCTCCCACTGTTCAGGGGATAGGAAAGGGAGGGGGTTTGGCGTGTAGGGGCGTTCCCAGACCACGTGGTAGGTAGTTTTGGGACGGAGCGAGACGGGCAGTTGTAGGGGTAAGTGGAGGGAGAGATGTGGTGGAGTATCGTGGTGTTGTAGAATGTGTTGGTCTGCAGTCGACGCCAAATGCGAGCCGCCTGTGTGCTGGGGGATGGGTGAGGAGGAGGGTATTGAAGCCGCAGTTGGCGATAATGGTATAAGATTTCAGTGTATCGGAGAGAAATTTTTTCTGGAGTGGGTGTGGCATTTGAGCAAAAATCAAGGGCCCATGAATTTTTTTATAAAGACCACTGCAAATATCACTTATGTATTAATTTTTTACCTCATATTTGCGTAATTTTTTGTTCTTGTTAAGCAATGTTGACAAGTATGAACAATGCCACCTGACTTGGATGTTTATATTTGACTGTGGGTTTATAAACCTATTGTGCAGATACTGTTTCCATTTGGCCGGGCAGCTGAATCGAGTGACAGACAGACAGACAGACAGACAGACAGACAGACAGACAGACAGACAGACAGACAGACAGACAGACAGACAGACAGACAGACCAAAATTTTCGCGTTCAAGTGGCCCAAGAAAGACTACCGTCTGTAAAAAAATCTAGCGACTTCCAGAACATGAAGCCGGCATTTTACCTCTACTCCACCTCAACAGATGGCGCCTTTGTGCAAAATACAGCATGTCAAACTATAGACGGTCAATACATAAGGCTGACTGCTTCTATTCTTTTGTTCTTGTTGTATTTGAGAGGCCCGCGCAGTGATACATTCTGTTCCTCACTCGTCGATCTTGCAGACGGGCACCATGTTGCTGTTAAAGGAGTACTGACACGAAATTTTTATGTTACGTTTTTTTCGCTGCTATGCGTGCCTACCAGCCCACTAATCATAGAATGACAGATTAGACGGTCGAGCGCAGCGTAAACATTCATTTACGGCGTCATTTATTCGTGCCAGTTTCGGTTTCGACTGAAAAACGCCGAGCGGCCGCCATGACAGCATGTAGAGTCACTAAATAAGGTTATAGTGACACTAACAGCATGTATAACATGACGTCACCATTCTTGCCGTATCGCTGCCTCTCTGGAAGCGCGCGCGAGCGAGCGCACGCGCGCGCCCAGACCGGCCGAGGTTTTCGCCGTCCCCACAGGCCCGGGCAGCATGACGTCAGTCCCAAAACCATGACGTGTACACATGCCCGAGCAGCGCGCGCCAACCACAGCCAGCGCGTCGGCTTCGTCACGGGAGCCCCGACGTCGGCAGTTTGGGGCACGTAGCAGATGATGTCACGTCGGCCCGCTCTGGGCTTTCTCGTGCGGGCGGAAATTAAAATGGATTTTAAATATGTTTCGCTGAACGGTTGCTGCTGAAACTTGCTGGGAGATATCTCCTGACAAAAAGGAAGCGTTTTACATAGTTATCTCAGCTTTGAAATTTCGTGTCAGTACTCCTTTAAAGGAGCCATGAAGAGAAAATGCAAGTTGGTTTTATTCGAAAGATTTCGTGTTTTATAGTGCCCCCAGCGCTTGTCCGGATACAAACGGTGCTTTATTCACTGAGAAATTAAAAGTAATTAAACAATTTAGGTTAAAATTTTGATTTTCCCGCTCAATCGTGCGTTTTCGTGGTCCCAAATGACATCACAGGAACCGATCGCTCTGCAGCCTAGAGTACCTTCATTCACGCATCCGCCGTACAGGGTAGAGACACGTATACGCTGCCGCCGCCATTTTTCGGTTGCTCGCTCGCCGCCGAAGCAAGTCATTGTGTCAAAACCGCGCTAAAATTATCGCCGCAACGCGGTTTACTGAAGAAGTTTGAATCATATTGTCTGTTTCGCGTTGCTAGGTCCCGTGGAAACGAAAAGAATAACGCGTTGAGCCTGTTGGCCCAATTGCGGCGCACGGGACCGTTCAAAGGTTGTCTCCACCCTGCACAGCGGTGTTGGTTTGTTCCCGCGTTTCTTTACGTTCCGTAACCTAGATGGCGCCACCATACCGTGGCAAGCGTTTGGTTTGTTTTTGCCCGCATTTAAACCTGGCTTGTTTTTGTTCTGGGAGAAAATATTCGTTCCCTGAAACAGTGCTCGCTCGACAAATGGGGTCACGTAAGACACCGTTGCTTGCGTCAATCGGCCAGTGTCGGCTGAGACAACCCCAAGCCCCGTAGTGCTGTGCAGCTAAACCAAGCATGCTGTGCGCAGTACGAACAGCAGAACGCATCAGTACTTCTATGTTTACATGTGCTTTCGTAATTTCCACTGTTTGTCCCATCATTCTTATTGCTTTGTAAAGAATGTGCCCTAAATTTTAAGCGCAAATCGCTCGTTCGTCTAGTTTGTAAGCTCTACCTAATTTGCGTCTGCTTCTGCCAGCCTCCGCCAATCGCAGAGCTTAGCTCATGTGACATCATAGGTTCTGTTGCGGGAAATGAGCTGGTGGGTCGCATGACCATTCCCGTTTTTCCTAATTATGTAGCTTATTTGAGCGAAGTTTACGTTAAAAGTGGTGTCAGTATGATTCTAACGAGACAATCTTTTGAATGAACCAAACTTGTGTTTTCTCTTCATGGCTCCTTTAAGTTATGTGTCCGGATCGCCTTTGTTTAACCTAATAAAAGCTATCGTACCTGCCTACCTCGGCGACACAAGCCACAGCAGTTGGGCCGGGACGGCGTTTTGCTTGCGGCTTGAGCTATCAGAATCGCGCGGACTTCCCTTCTTGCAACCTCATTTTCCTCAAACCATCTCAGATTTATCATCCGTTTTCTCTCTCTCTCTCTCTCTCTCTCTCTCTCTCTCTCTCTCTCTCTCTCTCTCTCTCGTCTCTCTCTCTCTCCTCTCTCTCTCTCTCTCCTCTCTCTCTCTCTCTCTCTCTCTCTCTCTCTCTCTCTCGTCTCTCTCTCTCTCTCTCTCTCTCTCTCTCGAGTAGCCGCGGGCCAAGCGTACTTACGTCTATCAAACTCCGGTTGTTCTCCAGCAGTCTGTACACGCCATGGAGGGGAAATCGGAAGACCTGATTGGTTCCTTCGGTTTGCCACTCGCCGCCGCTCCGCCACCAACGACCTTTTCTGACCAAGCTAGATCAGCGGCGGACGACGTTTTTTTTCCACCGCCGCGCGTCGGGCGCGCGGCGCCGGGCGTTGTTCATCGTCTTTTCGTCGCTCAACGTGTTTGGCCTTTGGGCATGGCGCTTCGACGTCAGCGGTTCGATTACCGGGGAAGAGGCTGTGTTTCTGATGGATGCGAAGTATACGAAAATGCACCAGCATACCAGGTTTCGGCCCCCTTTGGTGAACGCCAGGTGATCTCAATTACTGCTAAATCGTTCCACTACGGCGAATTTCGCAGCCTCTGCCGCACTAAGCCGCAATTCAAACTTTCTTCCCTCTCACTCAGTGCATCTTATACGGTGACTCTGACAGCAGCTTTCCTCCCACCTACTAGCCTAAAATTTATCAGTTATATTACCCCTTCAACGAGCGCTCAGCAGCTTTTTTTTAGTTTCGTAATCGACGCTTGCATGAAGCGTCGTGAACCTTAACTTTATCAAAGACCTGCTTGTGACCACAGAAATGATATCCGACAGGTGCTTAGTAGTTGCTAGATGCAATCTCTTCACCCGTAGACTCGTTTACAAAATGGCCGTACTCAGAGTGTCAGGGCCGCACGTAGCGTACGTGTTCTCACGCTAATTTTCTCTGGCTGCTAAGGAGTGGCAAAGCGGAGGCAACGAGGCCCTTTTAGAGCACTTAAAGGAGCCATGAAGACAAAATACAAGTTGGGTTTATTAGAAATACTGCTTAGTCCTGATAACAATGATACCAATATCATCGCAATATCCGAACAAATAACGGATATATTAAAGAAAACGTGTGAAGCTGTGGCGACCCCCTAGCCAATTTCCCGCAACTTTTCTATGACGTCACGGAACCTTGTTTGTGCGATTGGCGGCCGCCTAACTGACCTGTCGCGACGACACATGACTGGACGTCTGTAATGGGGCCTCTAGTTCCATTTGACCGCATCACTTGAATGCTAACGTGCAG